>NW_024608109.1:0-35000 GCF_018296145.1 Oncorhynchus tshawytscha
CCTACTACTACCATTACCACTAGTAGCATTTCTACCTCTGATATCTCTTCTACTACCATCACCACTAGTAGCACTTCTACCTCTGATATCTCTACTACTACCATCACCACTGATATCACACTTCTACTAGTAGCATTTTACTCTGATATCCCTACTACTACCATTACCACCACTACCTCTGATAGCACTTACCATCACCACTAGTTACTTCTACCTCTATCCCTACTACTACCATTACCACTAGTAGCATTTCTACCTCTGATATCTCTACTACTCTGATATGTAACATTACCACTAGTAGCATTTCTACCTCTGATATCCCTACTACAACCATCATCACGGTAGTTTACTCACTACCATTACCACTGCATTTCTACCTTTATCTCTACTACTACCATTACCACTAGTAGCACTTCTACCTTTATCTCTACTACTACCATTACCACTAGTACCTTTATCTCTTCTACCATTACCACTAGTAGCACTTCTACCTCTGATATCCCTACTACTACCACCACTAGTAGCATTTACCTCTGATATCATCTACTACTACCATTACCACTA
Source organism: Oncorhynchus tshawytscha (assembly GCF_018296145.1). NCBI lineage: Eukaryota > Metazoa > Chordata > Actinopteri > Salmoniformes > Salmonidae > Oncorhynchus > Oncorhynchus tshawytscha. Next base: position 565 of record NW_024608109.1, read on the forward strand.
GTAGCACTTCTACCTTTATCTCTACTACTACCATTACCACTAGTAGCAAATCAAATCTGATCAAATCAAATTTCTACTGATATCCCTACTACTACCATTACTAGAAGCACTTCCAGCCTTATCTCTATTACTACCATTACCACTAGTAGCATTTCTACCTTTATCTCTACTACTACCAACCACTAGTAGCACTTCTACCTCTTATCTCTACTACTACCATTACCACTAGTAGCATTTCTACCTCTGTACCATTACCACTAGTAGCACTTCTACCTTTATCTCTACTACTACCATTACTAGTAGCGTTTCTTTATCTCTAATAACCAGAACACTAGTAGCATTCTCTACCTTTATCTCTACTACTACCATTACCACTAGTAGCTGCTTCTACCTTCTGATATCTCTACTACTACCATACCACTAGTAGCATTTCTACCTTTATCCTACTACTACCATTACCACTAGTAGCATTTCTACCTCTGATATCTCTACTACTACCATTACCACTAGTAGCATTTCTACCTCTGATATCTCTTCTACTACCATCACCACTAGTAGCATTTCTACCTTTATCTCTACTACTACCATTACCACTAGTAGCATTTCTACCTTATCTCTACTACTACCATTACCACTAGTAGCATTTCTACCTCTGATATCTCTATTACTACCATCACCACTAGTAGCATTTCTACCTCTTATCTCTACTACTACCATTACCACTAGTAGCACTTCTACCTTTATCTCTACAACACCATTACCACTAGTAGCATTTCTACCTCTGATATCTCTACTACTACCATTACCACTAGTAGCACTTCTTACCTTTATCTCTACTACTACCATAACCACTAGTAGCACTACCATTCCACTCAAGTACCCCAGGCATTTCTACCTTTTATCTCTACTACTACCATCAACACTAGTAGCATTTCTAACTTTATCTCTACTACTACCATTACCACTAGTGGCACTTCACCTCTGATATCTCTACTACTAGTACCACTAGTATCAAATCAAATGTTCAAATGACCAGCATGGTCAAATCAAATTTGATTTATATAGCCCTCGTACATCAGCTGATATCTCAAATACAGAAACCCAGCCTAAAACCCCAAAGAGCAAGCAATGCAGGTGTAGAAGCACGGTGGCTAGGAAAAAAACTCCCTAGAAAGGCCAAAACCTCACTAGAGAGGAACCAGGCTATGTGGGGTGGCCAGTCCTCTTCTGGCTGTGCCGGGTGGAGATTACTAACAGAACATGGCCAAGATGTTCAAATGTTCATAAATACCAGCATCTCTAATAATAACCAGAACAGTTGAGTAGCACTCTACCTTTATCTCTACTACTACCATTACCACTAGTAGCATTTCTACCTCTGATATCCTACTACTACCATTCACCACTAGTAGCACTTCTACCTTTATCTCTACTACTACCATTACCACTAGTAGCACTTCTACCTCTGATATCCCTACTACTACCATTACCACTAGTAGCATTTCTACCTCTGATATCTCTACTACTACCATCACCACTAGTAGCATTTCTATCTTTATCTCTACTACTACCATCACCACTAGTAACACTTCTACCTTTACTCTATTACTACCATCACCACTAGTAGCACTTCTAACTTTATCTCTATTACTACCATTACCACTAGTAGCATTTCTACCTCTGATATCTCCACTACTACCATTACCACTAGTAGCACTTCTACCTGATATCTCTACTACTACCATCACCACTAGTAGCACTTCTACCTTTACTACTACTACCATTACCACTAGTAGCACTTCTACCTTTATCTCTACTACTACCATCACCACTAGTAGCACTTCTACCTTTATCTCTACTACTACCATTACCACTAGTAGCACTTCTACCTCTGATATCCCTACTACTACCATCACCACTAGTAGCACTTCTACCTTTATCTCTACTACTACCATTACCACTAGTAGCATTTCTACCTTTATCCCTACTACTACCATCACCACTAGTAGCACTTCTACCTCTTTATCTCTAGTACTACTACCATCACCACTAGTAGATATCTCTACTACTACCAGCTAGTAGCATTTCTATCTGATATCTCTACTACTACCATCACCACTAGTAGCTACCTTTATCTACTACTACCATCACCACTAGTAGCACTTCTACCTTTATCTCTACTACTACCATTACCACTAGTAGCACTTCTACCTTTATCTCTACTACTACCATTACCACTAGTAGCACTTCTACCTCTGATATCTCTACTACTACCATTACCACTAGTAGCACTTCTACCTTTATCTCTACTACTACCATTACCACTAGTAGCACTTCTACCTTTATCTCTACTACTACCATTACCACTAGTAGCATTTCTACCCTGATATCTCTACTACTACCATCACCACTAGTAGCAGCTTCTACCTTTATCTCTACTACTACCATTACCACTAGTAGCATTTCTACCTTTATCTCTACTACTACCATCACCACTAGTAGCATTTCTACCTTATCTCTACTACTACCATTACCACTAGTAGCTTTTCTACCTTATCTCTACTACTACCATTACCACTAGTAGCATTTCTACCTTTATCTCTACTACTACCATTACCACTAGTAGCATTTCTACCTCTTATCTCACTACTACCATTACCACTAGTAGCATTTCTACCTCTGATATCTCTACTACTACCATCACCACTAGTAGCACTTCTACCTTTATCTCTACTACTACCATTACCACTAGTAGCACTATCTTTATCTCTACTACTACCATTACCACTAGTAGCACTTCTATCTTTATCTCTACTACTACCATTACCACTAGTAGCACTTCTACCTTTATCTCTACTACTACCATCACCACTAGTAGCACTTCTACCTTTATCTCTACTACTACCATTACCACTAGTAGCACTTCTACCTTTATCTCTACTACTACCATCACCACTAGTAGCATTTCTACCTCTTATCTCTACTACTACCATTACCACTAGTAGCATTTCTACCTCTTATCTCTACTACTACCATTACCACTAGTAGCACTTCTACCTTTATCTCTACTACTACCATTACCACTAGTAGCATTTCTACCTTTATCTCTACTACTACCATTACCACTAGTAGTTTTTTATCTCTACTATCATCACCACTAGTAGCATTTCTACTACCATTACATTACCACTAGTAGCATTTCTACCTTTATCTCTACTACTACCATCACCACTAGTCGCATTTCTACCTCTGATATCTCTACTACTACCATCACCACTAGTAGCACTTCTACCTCTGATATCCCTACTACTACCATTACCACTAGTATCAAATCAAATCAAATCAAATCAAATCAAATCAAATTGATTTATATAGCCCTTCGTACATCAGCTGATATCTCAAAGTGCTGTACAGAAACCCAGCCTAAAACCCCAAAGAGCAAGCAATGCAGGTGTAGAAGCACGGTGGCTAGGAAAACTCCCTAGAAAGGCCAAAACCTAGGAAGAAACCTAGAGAGGAACCAGGCTATGTGGGGTGGCCAGTCCTCGTTTCTGGCTGTGCCGGGTGGAGATTATAACAGAACATGGCCAAGATGTTCAAATGTTCATAAATGACCAGCATGGTCGAATAATAATAAGGCAGAACAGTTGAGTAGCACTACTACCTTTATCTCTACTACTACCATTACCACTAGTAGCACTTCTACCTCTGATATCCCTACTACTACCATTACCACTAGTAGCACTTCTACCTTTATCTCTACTACTACCATTACCACTAGTAGCACTTCTACCTCTGATATCCCTACTACTACCATTACCACTAGTAGCATTTCTACCTCTGATATATTACTCATCACCACTAGTAGCATTTCTACCTTTATCTCTACTACTACCATCACCACTAGTAACACTTCTACCTTTTATCTCTATTACTACCATCACCACTAGTAGCACTTCTAACTTTATCTCTATTACTACCATTACCACTAGTAGCATTTCTTCTGATATCTCTACTACTACCATTACCACTAGTAGCACTTCTACCTTTATCTCTACTACTACCATCACCACTAGTAGCATTTCTACCTTTATCTCTACTACTACCATCACCACTAGTAGCATTTCTACCTTTATCTCTACTACTACCTCTAGTAGCATTTCTACCTACTACCATTACCACTAGTAGCACTTCTACCTTTATCTCTACTACTACCATCACCACTAGTAGCATTTCTACCTTTATCTCTACTACTACCATCACCACTAGTAGCATTTCTACCTTTATCTCTCTACTACCATTACCACTAGTAGCACTTCTACTTTATCTCCATACCATTACCACTAGTAGCACTTCTACCTTTATCTCTACTACTACCATTACCACTAGTAGCATTTCTACCTTTATCTCTACTACTACCATCACCACTAGTAGCATTTCTACCTTTATCTCTACTACTACCATTACCACTAGTAGCATTTCTACCTCTTATCTCTACTCTACCATTACCACTAGTAGCATTTCTACCTCTATATCTCTACTACTACCATTACCACTAGTAGCACTTCTACCTTTATCTCTACTACTACCATTACCACTAGTAGTACCTCTGATATCACTTACTACCATCACCACTTATCTCTATCTCTACTACTACCATCACCACTAGTAGCATTTCTACCTTTATCTCTATTACTACCATCACCACTAGTAGCATTTCTACCTTTATCTCTACTACTACCATTACCACTAGTAGCACTTCTACCTCTTATCTCTACTACTACCATTACCACTAGTAGCATTTCTACCTCTGATATCTCTACTACTACCATCACCACTAGTAGCACTTTTACTCTTTATCATCACCACTACTACTACCATTACCACTAGTAGCACTTCTACCTTTATCTCTACTACTACCATTACCACTACCACCTTTATCTCTACTACTACCATCACCACTAGTAGCACTTCTACCTTTATCTCTATTACTACCATTACCACTAGTAGCATTTCTACCTCTGATATCTCTACTACTACCATTACCACTAGTAGCATTTCTACCTCTGATATCTCTACTACTACCATTACCACTAGTAGCACTTCTACCTTTATCTCTACTACCATTACCACCACTTTACCTTTATCTCTACTACTACCATTACCACTAGTAGCACTTCTACCTTTATCTCTACTACTACCATTACCACTATCTCTACCTTTATCTCATACTACCATTACCACTAGTAGCATTTCTACCTTTATCTCTACTACTACCATTACCACTAGTAGCATTTCTACCTCTTATCTCTACTACTACCATTACCACTAGTAGCATTTCTACCTCTGATATCTCTACTACTACCATCACCACTAGTAGCATTTCTACCTTTATCTCTAGTACTACCATCACCACTAGTAGCATTTCTATATCTCTACTACTACCATTACCACTAGTAGCATTTTACCTTTATCTCTACTACTACCATTACCACTAGTAGCACACTTACCTTTATCTCTACTACTACCATCACCACTAGTAGCATTTCTACCTTTATCTCTACTACTACCATCACCACTAGTAGCATTTCTACCTTTATCTCTACTACTACCATTACCACTAGTAGCACTTCTACCTTTATCTCTACTACTACCATTACCACTAGTAGCATTTCTACCTTTATCTCTACTACTACCATCACCACTAGTAGCATTTCTACCTTTATCACTACTACCACCACTAGTAGCATTTCTACCTTTATCTCTACTACTACCATTACCACTAGTAGCATTTCTACCTCTGATATCTCTACTACTACCATTACCACTAGTAGCATTCTACCTCTGATATCTCTACTACTACCATTACCACTAGTAGCACTTCTACCTTTATCTACTACTACCATTACCACTAGTAGCACTTCTACCTCTGATATCTCTACTACTACCATCACCACTAGTAGCACTTCTATTTATCTCTACTACTACCATCACCACTAGTAGCACTTCTACCTTTATCTCTACTACTACCATTACCACTAGTAGCATTTCTACCTTTATCTCTACTACTACCATTACCACTAGTAGCACTTCTACCTCTGATATCCTACTACTACCATTACCACTAGTAGCACTTCTCAACTCTTATCCTACTGATATTACCACTAGTAGCATTTCTACCTTTATCTCTACTACTACCATCACCACTAGTAGCACTTCTACCTCTTATTCTACTACTACCATCACCACTAGTTCTTTATCTCTACTACTACCATTACCACTAGTAGCATTTCTACCTCTTATCCCTACTACTACCATCACCACTAGTAGCACTTCTACCTTTATCTCTATTACTACCATTACCACTAGTAGCATTTCTACCTCTTATCTCTACTACTACCATTACCACTAGTAGCATTTCTACCTTCTGATATCTCTACTACTACCATTACCACTAGTAGCACTTCTACCTTTATCTCTACCAGTAGCACTTCTACCTCTGATACTACTACTACCATTACCACTAGTAGCACTTCTACCTTTATCTCTACTACTACCATTACCACTAGTAGCACTTCTACCTTTATCTCTACTACTACCATCACCACTAGTAGCATTTCTACTTTATCTCTACTACTACCATTACCACTAGTAGCATTTCTACCTCTTATCTCTACTACTACCATTACCACTAGTAGCATTTCTACCTTTATCTCTACTACTACCATTACCACTAGTAGCATTTACCTTTATCTCTACTACTACCATTACCACTAGTAGCACTTCTACCTTTATCTCTACTACTACCATCACCACTAGTAGCATTTCTACCTTTATCTCTACTGCTACCATTACCACTAGTAGCACTTCTACCTTTATCTCTATTACTACCATTACCACTAGTAGCATTTCTACCTCTGATATCCCTACTACTACCATTACCACTAGTATCAAATCAAATCAAATCAAATCAAATTTATTTATATAGCCCTTCGTACATCAGCTGATATCTCAAAGTGCTGTACAGAAACCCAGCCTAAAACCCCAAACAGCAAGCAATGCAGGTGTAGAAGCACGGTGGCTAGGAAAAACTCCCTAAAAAGGCCAAAACCTAGGAAGAAACCTAGAGAGGAACCAGGCTATGTGGGGTGGCCAGTCCTCTTCTGGCTCTGCCGGGTGGAGATTATAACAGAACATGGCCAAGATGTTCAAATGTTCATAAATGACCAGCATGGTCGAATAATAATAAGGCAGAACAGTTGAGTAGCACTACTACCTTTATCTCTACTACTACCATTACCACTAGTAGCACTTCTACCTCTGATATCCCTACTACTACCATTACCACTAGTAGCACTTCTACCTTTATCTCTACTACTACCATTACCACTAGTAGCACTTCTACCTCTGATATCCCTACTACTACCATTACCACTAGTAGCATTTCTACCTCTGATATCTCTACTACTACCATCACCACTAGTAGCATTTCACTTTATCTCTACTACTACCATCACCACTAGTTATCTCTATTACTACCATCACCACTAGTAGCACTTCTAACTTTATCTCTATTACTACCATTACCACTAGTAGCATTTCTACCTCTGATATCTCTACTACTACCATTACCACTAGTAGCACTTCTACCTCTGATATCCCTACTACTACCATCACCACTAGTAGCACTTCTACCTTTATCTCTACTACTACCATTACCACTAGTAGCACTTCTACCTTTATCTCTACTACTACCATCACCACTAGTAGCACTTCTACCTTTATCTCTATTACTACCATTACCACTAGTAGCACTTCTACCTCTGATATCCCTACTACTACCATCACCACTAGTAGCACTTCTACCTTTATCTCTACTACTACCATTACCACTAGTAGCATCTACCTTTATCTCTACTACTACCATTACCACTAGTAGCATTTCTACCTTTATCTCTACTACTACCATCACCACTAGTAGCATTTCTACCTTTATCTCTACTACTACCATCACCACTAGTAGCGTTTCTACCTTTATCTCTACTACTACCATTACCACTAGTAGCACTTCTACCTTTATCTCTACTACTACCATTACCACTAGTAGCACTTCTACCTTTATCTCTACTACTACCATTACCACTAGTAGCATTTCTACCTCTGATATCTCTACTACTACCATTACCACTAGTAGCACTTCTACCTTTATCTCTATTACTACCATTACCACTAGTAGCATTTCTACCTCTGATATCTCTACTACTACCATTACCACTAGTAGCATTTCTACCTCTGATATCTCTACTACTACCATTACCACTAGTAGCACTTCTACCTTTATCTCTATTACTACCATTACCACTAGTAGCATTTCTACCTCTGATATCTCTACTACTACCATTACCACTAGTAGCACTTCTACCTTTATCTCTATTACTACCATCACCACTAGTAGCATTTCTACTTTATCTCTACTACTACCATTACCACTAGTAGCACTTCTACCTTTATCTCTACTACTACCATTACCACTAGTAGCATATCTACCTTTATCTCTACTACTACCATCACCACTAGTAGCACTTCTACCTTTATCTCTACTACTACCATTACCACTAGTAGCATTTCTACCTCTGATATCTCTACTACTACCATTACCACTAGTAGCATTTCTACCTCTGATATCCCTACTACTACCATTACCACTAGTAGCATTTCTACCTCTTATCTACTACTACCATCATTACCACTAGTAGCACTTCTACCTTTGATATCCCTACTACTACCATTACCACTAGTAGCATTTCTACCTCTGATATCCCTACTACTACCATCACCACTAGTAGCACTTCTACCTTTATCTCTACTACTACCATTACCTAGTAGCATTTCTACCTTTATCTCTACTACTACCATCACCACTAGTAGCACTTCTACCTTTATCTCTGTTACTACCATACCACTAGTAGCACTTCTACCTTTATCTCTACTACTACCATTACCACTAGTAGCATTTCTACCTCTTATCTCTACTACTACCATCACCACTAGTAGCACTTCTACCTTTATCTCTATTACTACCATTACCACTAGTAGCATTTCTACCTCTGATATCTCTACTACTACCATTACCACTAGTAGCATTTCTACCTCTGATATCTCTACTACTACCATCACCACTAGTAGCACTTCTACCTTTATCTCTACTACTACCATCACCACTAGTAGTACTTCTACCTTTATCTCTACTACTACCATCACCACTAGTAGCACTTCTACCTTTATCTCTATTACTACCATTACCACTAGTAGCATTTCTACCTCTGATATCTCTACTACTACCATTACCACTAGTAGCATTTCTACCTCTGATATCCCTACTACTACCATCACCACTAGTAGCACTTCTACCTTTATCTCTACTACTACCATCACCACTAGTAGCACTTCTACCTTTATCTCTACTACTACCATTACCACTAGTAGCATCTTGATATCTCTACTACTACCATTACCACTAGTAGCATTTCTACCTCTGATATCCCTACTACTACCATCACCACTAGTAGCATTTACCTTTATCTCTACTACTACCATCACCACTAGTATTTCTACCTTTATCTCTAGTACTACCATCACCACTAGTAGCATTTCTACCTTTATCTCTACTACTACCATTACCACTAGTAGCACTTCTACCTTTATCTCTACTACTACCATTACCACTAGTAGCACTTCTACCTTTATCTCTACTACTACCATTACCACTAGTAGCACTTCTACCTTTATCTCTACTACTACCATCACCACTAGTAGCACTTCTACCTTTATCTCTATTACTACCATTACCACTAGTAGCATTTCTACCTCTGATATCTCTACTACTACCATTACCACTAGTAGCACTTCTACCTTTATCTCTACTACTACCATTACCACTAGTAGCACTTCTACCTTTATCTCTACTACTACCATCACCACTAGTAGCACTTCTACCTTTATCTCTATTACTACCATTACCACTAGTAGCATTTCTACCTCTGATATCTCTACTACTACCATTAACACTAGTAGCACTTCTACCTTTATCTCTTCTACTACCATTACCACTAGTAGCATTTCTACCTCTGATATCTCTACTACTACCATTACCACTAGTATCAAATCAAATCATATCAAATTTATTTATATAGCCCTTCGTACATCAGCTGATATCTCAAAGTGCTACAGAAACCCAGCCTAAAACCCCAAACAGCAAGCAATGCAGGTGTAGAAGCACGGTGGCTAGGAAAAACTCCCTAGAAAGGCCAAAACCTAGGAAGAAACCTAGAGAGGAACCAGGCTATGTGGGGTGGCCAGTCCTCTTCTGGCTGTGCCGGGTGGAGATTATAACAGAACATGGCCAAGATGTTCAAATGTTCATAAATTACCAGCATGGTCGAATAATAATAAGGCAGAACAGTTGAGTAGCACTTCTACCTTTATCTCTACTACTACCATTACCACTAGTAGCATTTCTACCTCTGATATCTCTACTACTACCATCACCACTAGTAGCACTTCTACCTTTATCTCTACTACTACCATTACCACTAGTAGCACTTCTACCTCTGATATCCCTACTACTACCATTACCACTAGTAGCATTTCTACCTCTGATATCTCTACTACTACCATCACCACTAGTAGCATTTCTACCTTTATCTCTACTACTACCATCACCACTGGTAGCACTTCTACCTTTTACTCTATTACTACCATCACCACTAGTAGCACTTCTACCTTTATCTCTATTACTACCATTACCACTAGTAGCATTTCTACCTCTGATATCTCTACTACTACCATTACCACTAGTAGCACTTCTACCTTTATCTCTACTACTACCATCACCACTAGTAGCACTTCTACCTTTATCTCTACTACTACCATTACCACTAGTAGCACTTCTACCTTTATCTCTACTACTACCATCACCACTAGTAGCACTTCTACCTTTATCTCTATTACTACCATTACCACTAGTAGCATTTCTACCTCTGATATCTCTACTACTACCATTACCACTAGTAGCACTTCTACCTTTATCTCTACTACTACCCTTACCACTAGTAGCATTTCTACTTTATCTCTTATCATCACCACTAGTACTACTTTATCTCCTACTACCATTACCACTAGTAGCATTTCTACCTTTATCTCTACTACTACCATTACCACTAGTAGCACTTCTACCTTTATCTCTACTACTACCATTACCACTAGTAGCACTTCTACCTTTATCTCTACTACTACCATTACCACTAGTAGCACTTCTACCTTTATCTCTATTACTACCATTACCACTAGTAGCATTTCTACCTCTTATCTCTACTACTACCATTACCACTAGTAGCATTTCTACCTCTTTATCTCTACTACTACCATTACCACTAGTAGCACTTCTACCTTTATCTCTACTACTACCATTACCACTAGTAGCATTTCTACCTTTATCTCTATACTACCATTACCACTAGTAGCGTTTCTACTATCCTACTACTACCATTACCACTAGTAGCACTTCTACCTTTATCTCTACTACTACCATTACCACTAGTAGCATTTCTACCTCTGATATCTCTACTACTACCATTACCACTAGTAGCATTTCTACCTTATATCTCTACATCAGCTGATATCTCAAATACAGAAACCAGCCTAAAACCCCAAACAGCAAGCAATGCAGGTGTAGAAGCACGGTGGCTAGGAAAAACTCCCTAGAAAGGCCAAAACCTAGGAAGAAACCTAGAGAGGAACCAGGCTATGTGGGGTAGTCCTCTTCTGGCTGTGCCGGGTGGAGATTATAACAGAACATGGCCAAGATGTTCAAATACTACCATTACCACTAGTAGCATAATTAAGGCAGAACAGTTATCTACCTTTACTACTACCATTACCACTAGTAGCATTTCTACCTCTGATATCTCTACTACTACCATCACCACTAGTAGCACTTTACCTTTATCTCTACTACTAACCATTACCACTAGTAGCACTTCTACCTCTGATATCCCTACTACTACCATTACCACTAGTAGCATTTCTACCTCTGATATCTCTACTACTACCACACTAGTAGCATTTCTACCTTTATCTCTACTACTACCATTACCACTAGTAGCACTTCTACCTTTATCTCTACTACTACCATCACCACTAGTAGCACTTCTACTTTATCTCTATTACTACCATTACCACTAGTAGCATTTCTACCTCTGATATCTCTACTACTACCATTACCACTAGTAGCACTTCTACCTCTGATATCCCTACTACTACCATTACCACTAGTAGCACTTCTGACCTCTTATCTCTACTACTACCATTACCACTAGTAGCATTTCTACCTTTATCTCTACTACTACCATTACCACTAGTACCTTTATCTCTACTACTACCATTACCACTAGTAGCACTTCTACCTTGATATCTCTACTACTACCATTACCACTAGTAGCACTTCTACCTTTATCTGTACTACTACCATCACCACTAGTAGCACTTCTACCTCTGTTATCTCTACTACTACCATTACCACTAGTAGCACTTCTACCTCTGATATCCCTACTACTACCATCACCACTAGTAGCACTTCTACCTTTATCCCTACTACTACCAATACCACTAGTAGCATTTCTACCTCTGATATCTCTACTACTACCATCACCACTGGTAGCACTTCTACCTTTTACTCTATTACTACCATCACCACTAGTAATACTTCTACCTTTATCTCTACTACTACCATCACCACTAGTAGCACTTCTACCTTTATCTCTACTACTACCATTACCACTAGTAGCACTTCTACCTTTATCTCTATTACTACCATCACCACTAGTAGCATTTCTACCTCTGTTATCTCTACTACTACCATTACCACTAGTAGCATTTCTACCTCTTTATCTCTACTACTACCATTACCACTAGTAGTACCTTTATCTCTATTACTACCATTACCACTAGTACCTCTGATATCTCTACTACTACCATTACCACTAGTAGCACTTCTACCTTTATCTCTATTACTACCATTACCACTAGTAGCATTTCTACCTCTGGTATCTCTACTACTACCATTACCACTAGTAGCACTTCTACCTTTATCTCTACTACTACCATTACCACTAGTAGCATTTCTACCTCTGATATCTCTACTACTACCATTACCACTAGTATCAAATCAAATCATATCAAATTTATTTATATAGCCCTTCGTACATCAGCTGATATCTCAAAGTGCTGTACAGAAACCCAGCCTAAAACCCCAAACAGCAAGCAATGCAGGTGTAGAAGCACGGTGGCTAGGAAAAACTCCCTAGAAAGGCCAAAACCTAGGAAGAAACCTAGAGAGGAACCAGGCTATGTGGGGTGGCCAGTCCTCTTCTGGCTGTGCCGGGTGGAGATTATAACAGAACATGGCCAAGATGTTCAAATGTTCATAAATGACCAGCATGGTCGAATAATAATAAGGCAGAACAGTTGAGTAGCACTTCTACCTTTATCTGTACTACTACCATTACCACGAGTAGAATTTCTACCTCTGATATCTCTACTACTACCATCACCCCTAGTAGCACTTCTACCTTTATCTCTACTACTACCATTACCACTAGTAGCACTTCTACCTCTGATATCCCTACTACTACCATTACCACGAGTAGCATTTCTACCTCTGATATCTCTACTACTACCATCACTACTAGTAGCATTTCTACCTTTATCTCTACTACTACCATCACCACTAGTAACACTTCTACCTTTTACTCTATTACTACCATCACCACTAGTAGCACTTCTACCTTTATCTCTATTACTACCATTACCACTAGTAGCATTTCTACCTCTGATATCTCTACTACTACCATTACCACTAGTAGCACTTCTACCTCTGATATCCCTACTACTACCATCACCACTAGTAGCACTTCTACCTTTATCTCTACTACTACCATTACCACTAGTAGCACTTCTACCTTTATCTCTACTACTACCATCACCACTAGTAGCACTTCTATCTTTATCTCTATTACTACCATTACCACTAGTAGCACTTCTACCTCTGATATCCCTACTACTACCATCACCACTAGTAGCACTTCTACCTTTATCTCTACTACTACCATTACCAAAAGTAGCACTTCTACCTCTGATATCTCTACTACTACCACCATTACCACTCGTAGCACTTCTACCTCTGATATCCCTACTACTACCATCACCACTAGTAGTACCTTTATCTCTACTTCTACCATCACCACTAGTAGCATTTCTACCTTTATCTCTACTACCATCACCACTAGTAGCATTTCTACCTTTATCTCTACTACTACCATTACCACTAGTAGCACTTCTACCTTTATCTCTACTACTACCATTACCACTAGTAGCATTTCTACCTTTATCTCTACTACCATTACCACTAGTAGCACTTCTACCTTTATCTACTACTACCATTACCACTAGTAGCACTTCTACCTCTGATATCTCTACTACTACCATCACCACTAGTAGCATTTCTACCTCTTATCTCTACTACTACCATTACCACTAGTACTTCTACCTTTATCTACCTACCATTACCACTAGTAGCACTTCTACCTTATATCTACTACTACCATTACCACTAGTAGCACTTCTACCTTTATCTCTACTACTACCATCACCACCATTTCTACCTTTATCTCTACTACTACCATCACCACTAGTAGCACTTCTACCTCTGATATCCCTATCTACCATTACCACTACTACCATTACCACATTACCACTAGTAGCATTTCTACCTCTGATATCCCTACTACTACCATTACCACTAGTAGCACTTCTACCTTTATCTGTACTACTACCATTACCACGAGTAGCATTGCTACCTCTGATATCTCTACTACTACCATTACCACTAGTAGCACTTCTACCTTTTACTCTATTACTACCATCACCACTAGTAGCACTTCTACCTCTGATATCTCTACTACTACCATTACCACTAGTAGCACTTCTACCTCTGATATCCCTACTACTACCATCACCACTAGTAGCACTTCTACCTTTATCTCTACTACTACCATTACCACTAGTAGCACTTCTACCTTTATCTCTACTACTACCATTACCACTAGTAGCACTTCTACCTTTATCTCTACTACTACCATCACCACTAGTAGCATTTCTACCTTTATCTCTACTACTACCATCACCACTAGTAGCATTTCTACCTTTATCTCTACTATACCATTACCACTAGTAGCACTTCTACCTTTATCTCTACTACTACCATTACCACTAGTAGCACTTCTACCTTTATCTCTACTACTACCATTACCACTAGTAGCACTTCTACCTTTATCTCTACTACTACCATTACCACTAGTAGCATTTCTACCTTTATCTCTACTACTACCATTACCACTAGTAGCACTTCTACCTTTATCTCTACTACTACCATTACCACTAGTAGCATTTCTACCTTTATCTCTACTACTACCATTACCACTAGTAGCATTTCTACCTTTATCTCTACTACTACCATTACCACTAGTAGCACTTCTACCTCTGATATCTCTACTACTACCATTACCACTAGTAGCATTTCTACCTCTGATATCCCTACTACTACCATCACCACTAGTAGCATTTCTACCTTTATCTCTACTACTACCATTACCACTAGTAGCATTTCTACCTTTATCTCTACTACTACCATTACCACTAGTAGCACTTCTACCTTTATCTCTACTACTACCATTACCACTAGTAGCATTTCTACCTTTATCTCTACTACTACCATACCACTAGTAGCATTTCTACCTCTTATCCCTACTACTACCATTACCACTAGCATTTCTACCTCTGATATCCCTACACTACCATACCACTAGTAGCACTTCTACCTCTGATATCCCTACTACTACCATTACCACTAGTAGCATTTCTACCTTTATCTCTACTACTACCATTACCACTAGTAGCACTTCTACCTTTATCTCTACTACTACCATTACCACTAGTAGCATTTCTACCTCTGATATCCCTACTACTACCATTACCACTAGTAGCACTTCTACCTTTATCTCTACTACTACCATTACCACTAGTAGCACTTCTATGATATCCCTACTACTACCATTACCACTAGTAGCACTTCTACCTTTATCTCTACTACTACCATTACCACTAGTAGCACTTACCTTTATCTCTACTACTACCATTACCACTAGTAGCACTTCTACCTCTGATATCCCTACTACTACCATTACCACTAGTAGCACTTCTACCTCTGATATCCCTACTACTACCATTACCACGAGTAGCACTTCTACCTCTGATATCCCTACTACTACCATTACCACTAGTAGCACTTCTACCTTTATCTCTACTACTACCATTACCACTAGTAGCATTTCTACCTCTGATATCCCTACTACTACCATTACCACTAGTAGCACTTCTACCTTTATCTGTACTACTACCATTACCACGAGTAGCATTGCTACCTCTGATATCTCTACTACTACCATTACCACTAGTAGCACTTCTACCTTTTACTCTATTACTACCATCACCACTAGTAGCACTTCTACCTCTGATATCTCTACTACTACCATTACCACTAGTAGCACTTCTACCCTTTATCCCTACTACTACCATTACCACTAGTAGCATTTCTACCTTTATCTCTACTACTACCATTACCACTAGTAGCACTTCTACCTTTACTACTACTACCATCACCACTAGTAGCATTTCTACCTTTATCTCTACTACTACCATTACCACTAGTAGCACTTCTACCTTTATCTCTACTACTACCATTACCACTAGTAGCATTTCTACCTTTATCTCTACTACTACCATTACCTCTAGTAGCATTTCTACCTTTATCTCTACTACTACCATCACCACTAGTAACACTTCTACCTTTTACTCTATTACTACCATCACCACTAGTAGCACTTCTAACTTTATCTCTATTACTACCATTACCACTAGTAGCATTTCTACCTCTGATATATCTACTACTACCATTACCACTAGTAGCACTTCTACCTTTATCTCTACTACTACCATTACCACTAGTAGCACTTCTACCTTTATCTCTACTACTACCATTACCACTAGTAGCATTTCTACCTTTATCTCTACTACTACCATCACCACTAGTAGCATTTCTACCTCTTTATCTCTACTACTACCATCACCACTAGTAGCACTTCTACCTTTATCTCTACTACTAACATTACCACTAGTAGCACTTCTACCTCTGATATCCCTACTACTACCATTACCACTAGTAGCATTTCTACCTTTATCTCTACTACTACCATTACCACTAGTAGCACTTCTACCTTTATCTCTACTACTACCATTACCACTAGTAGCATTTCTACCTTTATCTCTACTACTACCATCACCACTAGTAGCATTTCTACCTTTATCTCCTACTACCATCACCACTAGTAGCATTTCTACCTTTATCTCTACTACTACCATTACCACTAGTAGCACTTCTACCTTTATCTCTTGTACTACCATCACCACTAGTAGCATTTCTACCTTTATCTCTACTACTACCATTACCACTAGTAGCACTTCTACCTTTATCTCTACTACTACCATCACCACTAGTAGCATTTCTACCTTTATCTCTACTACTACCATTACCACTAGTAGCACTTCTACCTTTATCTCTACTACTACCATTACCACTAGTAGCATTTCTACCTTTATCTCTACTACTACCATTACCACTAGTAGCATTTCTACCTTTATCTCTACTACTACCATTACCAAAAGTAGCACTTCTACCTCTGATATCTCTACTACTACCATTACCACTCGTAGCACTTCTACCTCTGATATCCCTACTACTACCATCACCACTAGTAGCACTTCTACCTTTATCTCTACTACTACCATTACCACTAGTAGCACTTCTACCTTTATCTCTACTACTACCATTACCACTAGTAGCACTTCTACCTTTATCTCTACTACTACCATCGCCACTAGTAGCATTTCTACCTTTATCGCTTCTACTACCATCACCACTAGTAGCACTTCTACCTCTGATATCCCTACTACTACCATTACCACTAGTAGCATTTCTACCTCTGATATCCCTACTACTACCATCACCACTAGTAGCACTTCTACCTCTGATATCCCTACTACTACCATTACCACTAGTAGCATTTCTACCTCTGATATCCCTACTACTACCATTACCACTAGTAGCACTTCTACCTTTATCTCTACTACTACCATTACCACTAGTAGCACTTCTACCTCTGATATCCCTACTACTACCATTACCACTAGTAGCACTTCTACCTTTATCTCTACTACTACCATTACCACTAGTAGCACTTCTACCTCTGATATCCCTACTACTACCATTACCACTAGTAGCACTTCTACCTTTATCTCTACTACTACCATTACCACTAGTAGCTACCTTTATCTCTACTACTACCATTACCACTAGTAGCACTTATACCTCTGATATCCCTACTACTACCATTACCACTAGTAGCACTTCTACCTCTGATATCCCTACTACTACCATTACCACTAGTAGCACTTCTACCTCTTATATCTACTACTACCATTACCACTAGTAGTAGCTTTATCTCTACTACTACCATTACCACTAGTAGCATTTCCCTCTGATATCCCTACTACTACCATTACCACTAGTAGCACTTCTACCTTTATCTCTACTACTACCATTACCACTAGTCTACCTCTTTATCTCTACTACTACCATTACCACTAGTAGCACTTCTACCTTTACTCTATTACTACCATCACCACTAGTAGCACTTCTACCTCTGATATCTCTACTACTACCATTACCACTAGTAGCACTTCTACCTCTGATATCCCTACTACTACCATCACCACTAGTAGCACTTCTACCTTTATCTCTACTACTACCATTACCACTAGTAGCACTTCTACCTTTATCTCTACTACTACCATTACCACTAGTAGCACTTCTACCTTTATCTCTACTACTACCATTACCACTAGTAGCACTTCTACCTTTATCTCTACTACTACCATCACCACTAGTAGCACTTCTACCTTTATCTCTACTACTACCATTACCACTAGTAGCACTTCTACCTTTATCTCTACTACTACCATCACCACTAGTAGCACTTCTACCTTTATCTCTACTACTACCATCACCACTAGTAGCATTTCTACCTTTATCTCTACTACTACCATCACCACTAGTAGCATTTCTACCTTTATCTCTACTACTACCATTACCACTAGTAGCACTTCTACCTTTATCTCTACTACTACCATTACCACTAGTAGCACTTCTACCTTTATCTCTACTACTACCATTACCACTAGTAGCACTTCTACCTTTATCTCTACTACTACCATCACCACTAGTAGCATTTCTACCTTTATCTCTACTACTACCATTACCACTAGTAGCACTTCTACCTTTATCTCTACTACTACCATTACCACTAGTAGCATTTCTACCTTTATCTCTACTACTACCATTACCACAGTAGTAGCATTTCTACCTTTATCTTTACTACTACCATCACCACTTATCTCTATTACTACCATCACCACTAGTAGCATAACTTTATCTCTATTACTACCATTACCACTAGTAGCATTTCTACCTCTGATATCTCTACTACTACCATTACCACTAGTAGCACTTCTACCTTTATCTCTACTACTACCATTACCACTAGTAGCACTTCTACCTCTGATATCCCTACTACTACCATTACCACTAGTAGCATTTCTACCTCTGATATCTCTACTACTAACATCACCACTAGTAGCATTTCTACCTTTATCTTTACTACTACCATTACCACTAGTAGCACTTCTACCTTTATCTCTACTACTGGAGATTATAACAGAACATGGCCAAGATGTTCAAATGTTCATAAATGACCACTCGAATAATAATAAGGCAGAACAGTTGAGTAGCACTTCTACCTTTATCTGTACTACTACCATTACCACGAGTAGCATTTCTACATCTGATATCTCTACTACTACCATCACCACTAGTAGCACTTCTACCTTTATCTCTACTACTACCATTACCACTAGTAGCACTTCTACCTCTGATATCCCTACTACTACCATCACCACTAGTAGCATTTCTACCTTTATCTCTACTACTACCATCACCACTAGTAGCATTTCTACCTTTATCTCTACTACTACCATTACCACTAGTAGCACTTCTACCTTTATCTCTACTACTACCATCACCACTAGTAGCACTTCTACCTTTATCTCTACTACTACCATTACCACTAGTGGCACTTCTACCTTTATCTCTACTACTACCATTACCACTAGTAGCATTTCTACCTCTGATATCTCTACTACTACCATTACCACTAGTAGCATTTCTACCTCTGATATCTCTACTACTACCATTACCACTAGTAGCACTTCTACCTTTATCTCTACTACTACCATTACCACTAGTAGCA
This sequence comes from Oncorhynchus tshawytscha, assembly GCF_018296145.1. Lineage (NCBI taxonomy): Eukaryota > Metazoa > Chordata > Actinopteri > Salmoniformes > Salmonidae > Oncorhynchus > Oncorhynchus tshawytscha. Next base: position 21,102 of record NW_024608109.1, read on the forward strand.
TTTCTACCTCTGATATCTACTACTACCATCACCACTAGTAGCACTTCTACCTTTATCTCTACTACTACCATCACCACTAGTAGCACTTCTACCTTTATCTCTATTACTACCACCACTAGTAGCACTTCTACCTTTATCTCTACTACTACCATTACCACTAGTAGCACTTCTACCTCTGATATCCCTACTACTACCATTACCACTAGTAGCATTTCTACCTCTGATATCTCTACTACTACCATCACCACTAGTAGTACCTTTTATCTCTATTACTACCATACCACTAGTAGCATTTCTACCTTTATCTCTACTACTACTACCATCACCACTAGTAGCACTTCTACCTTTATCTCTACTACTACCATTACCACTAGTAGTACTTCTACCTTTATCTCTCTACTACCATCACCACTAGTCTTTATCTCTATTACTACCATTACCACTAGTAGCATTTCTACCTCTGATATCTCTATTACTACCATCACCACTAGTAGCACTTCTAACTTTATCTCTATTACTACCATTACCACTAGTAGCATTTCTACCTCTGATATATCTACTACTACCATTACCACTAGTAGCACTTCTACCTTTATCTCTACTACTACCATTACCACTAGTAGCACTTCTACCTTTATCTCTACTACTACCATCACCACTAGTAGCATTTCTACCTTTATCTCTATTACTACCATCACCACTAGTAGCATTTCTACCTTTATCTCTATTACTACCATTACCACTAGTAGCATTTCTACCTTTATCTCTATTACTACCATTACCACTAGTAGCATTTCTACCTTTATCTCTATTACTACCATTACCACTAGTAGCATTTCTACCTTTATTTCTACTACTACCATTACCACTAGTAGCATTTCTACCTCTGATATCTCTACTACTACCATTACCACTAGTAGCATTTCTACCTCTGATATCTCTACTACTACCATTACCACTAGTAGCACTTCTACCTTTATCTCTATTACTACCATTACCACTAGTAGCATTTCTACCTCTGATATCTCTACTACTACCATTACCACTAGTAGCACTTCTACCTTTATCTCTATTACTACCATTACCACTAGTAGCATTTCTACCTCTGATATCTCTACTACTACCATTACCACTAGTAGCATACCTTTATCTCTACTACTACCATTACCACTAGTAGCACTTCTACCTTTATCTCTACTACTACCATTACCACTAGTAGCACTTCTACCTCTGATATCCCTACTACTACCATTACCACTAGTAGCACTTCTACTCTTTATCCTACTACTACCATTACCACTAGTAGCACTTCTACCTCTGATATCTCTACTACTACCATTACCACTAGTAGCACTTCTACCTTTATCTCTACTACTACCATTACCACTAGTAGCACTTCTACCTTTATCTCTACTACTACCATTACCACTAGTAGCACTTCTACCTTTATCTCTACTACTACCATTACCACTAGTAGCATTTCTACCTCTGATATCCCTACTACTACCATTACTTCACCTTTAGTAGCACCATTACCACTAGTAGCATTTCTACCTCTGATATCTCTACTACTACCATTACCACTAGTAGCACTTCTACCTTTATCTCTACTACTACCATTACCACTAGTAGCATTTCTACCTCTGATATCTCTACTACTACCATTACCACTAGTAGCACTTCTACCTCTGATATCTCTACTACTACCATCACCACTAGTAGCACTTCTACCTTTATCTCTACTACTACCATTACCACTAGTAGCACTTCTACCTTTATCTCTCTACTACATCACCACTAGTAGCACTTCTACCTTTATCTCTATTACTACCATTACCACTAGTAGCACTTCTACCTCTGATATCTCTACTACTACCATCACCACTAGTAGCACTTCTACCTTTATCTCTACTACTACCATTACCACTAGTAGCACTTCTACCTTTATCTCTACTACTACTATTACCACTAGTAGCACTTCTACCTTTATCTCTACTACTACCATCACCACTAGTAGCACTTCTACCTTTATCTCTACTACTACCATCACCACTAGTAGCACTACTTTATCTCTACTACTACCATTACCACACTAGTAGCATTTCTACCTACCATTACCACTATCTCTACCTTTACTACTACTACCATTACCACTAGTAGCATTTCTACCTTTATCTCTACTACTACCATTACCACTAGTAGCACTTCTACCTTTATCTCTACTACTACCATTACCACTAGTAGCATTTCTACCTTTATCTCTACTACTACCATTACCACTAGTAGCATTTCTACCTTTATCTCTACTACTACCATTACCACTAGTAGCACTTCTACCTTTATCTCTACTACTACCATTACCACTAGTAGCATTTCTACCTCTGATATCTCTACTACTACCATCACCACTAGTAGCACTTCTACCTTTATCTCTACTACTACCATCACCACTAGTAGCACTTCTACCTTTATCTCTATTACTACCATCACCACTAGTAGCATTTCTACCTTTATCTCTACTACTACCATTACCAAAGTAGCATTTCTACCTCTGATATCTCTACTACTACCATTACCACTAGTAGCATTTCTACCTCTGATATCTACTACTACCATTACCACTAGTAGCACTTTACCTTTACTATTACTACCATCACCACTAGTAGCACTTCTACCTTTATCTCTACTACTACCATTACCACTAGTAGCACTTCTACCTTTATCTCTACTACTACCATTACCACTAGTAGCACCTTTTCTACTACTACCATTTATCTTTATCTCTATTACTACCATTACCACTAGTAGCATTTCTACCTTTATCTCTATTACTACCATTACCACTAGTAGCATTTCTACCTTTATCACTACTACTACCATCACCACTAGTCGCATTTTTACCTCTGATATTTCTACTACTACCATTAACACTAGTATCATTTCTACCTCTGATATCCCTACTACTACCATTACCACTAGTAGCATTTCTACCTTTATCTCTATTACTACCATTACCACTAGTAGCACTTCTACCTTTATCTCTACTACTACCATTACCACTAGTAGCACTTCTACCTCTGTTATCCCTACTACTACCATTACCACTAGTAGCACTTCTACCTTTATCTCTACTACTACCATTACCACTAGTAGCACTTCTACCTTTATCTCTACTACTACCATTACCACTAGTAGCACTTCTACCTCTTATCCTACTACTACCATTACCACTAGTAGCACTTCTACCTTTATCTCTACTACTACCATACCACTAGTAGCATTTCTACCTTTATCTCTACTACTACCATTACCACTAGTAGCATTTTACCTTTATCTCTACTACTACCATTACCACTAGTAGCATTTCTACCTCTGATATCTCTACTACTACCATTACCACTAGTAGCATTTCTACCTCTGATATCTCTACTACTACCATTACCACTAGTAGCACTTCTACCTTTATCTCTACTACTACCATTACCACTAGTAGCACTTCTACCTTTATCTCTACTACTACCATTACCACTAGTAGCACTTCTACCTTTATCTCTACTACTACCATTACCACTAGTAGCACTTCTACCTTTATCTCTACTACTACCATCACCACTAGTAGCATTTCTACCTTTATCTCTACTACTACCATTACCACTAGTAGCACTTCTACCTTTATCTCTACTACTACCATTACCACTAGTAGCATATCCTACTACTACCATTACCACTAGTTATCTCTACTACTACCATTACCACTAGTAGCACTTCTACCTCTGATATCTCTACTACTACCATCACCACTAGTAGCACTTCTACCTTTATCTCTACTACTACCATCACCACTAGTAGCACTTCTACCCTCTTATCTACCACTAGTGGCATTTCTACCTTTATCTCATACTACCACCACTAGTAGCACTTCTACCTTTATCTCTACTACTACCATTACCACTAGTAGCACTTCTACCTTTATCTCTACTACTACCATTACCACTAGTAGCATTTCTACCTCTTATCTCTACTACTACCATTACCACTAGTAGCATTTCTACCTTTATCTCTATACTACCATTACCACTAGTAGCACTTCTACCTTTATCTCTACTACTACCATTACCACTAGTAGCATTTCTACCTTTATCTCTACTACTACCATTACCACTAGTAGCATTTCTACCTTTATCTCTACTACTACCATTACCACTAGTAGCACTTCTACCTCTTATATCTCTACTACCATTACCACTAGTAGCATTTCTACCTCTGATATCTCTACTACTACCATTACCACTAGTAGCATTTCTACCTCTTATCTCTACTACTACCATTACCACTAGTAGCACTTCTACCTTTATCTCTACTACTACCATTACCACTAGTAGCACTTCTACCTCTGATATCTCTACTACTACCATCACCACTAGTACCATCTACTACACTACCACTAGTAGCACTTCTACCTTTATCTCTACTACTACCATTACCACTAGTAGCATTTCTACCTCTCTACTATCTACCTACTAGTACTACCACTACTACCATTACCACTAGTAGCATTTCTACCTCTGATATCTCTACTACTACCATTACCACTAGTAGCACTTCTACCTCTTTATCTCTACTACTACCATTACCACTAGTAGCACTTCTACCTTTATCTCTACTACTATCACCACTAGTAGCACTTCTACCTTTATCTCTATCTACTACCATTACCACTAGTAGCACTTCTACCTTTATCTCTACTACTACCATCACCACTAGTAGCACTTCTACCTTTATCTCTATTACTACCATTACCACTAGTAGCATTTCTACCTTTTATCTCTACTACTACCATTACCACTAGTAGCATTTCTACCTTTATCTCTACTACTACCATCACCACTAGTCCTACCTACCTGATACCACCATTAACACTAGTAGCATTTCTACCTCTGATATCCCTACTACTACCATTACCACTAGTAGCATTTCTACCTCTGATATCTCTACTACTACCATTACCACTAGTAGCACTTCTACCTCTGATATCTCTACTACACATTACCACTAGTAGCATTTCTACCTTTATCTCTACTACTACCATTACCACTAGTAGCACTTCTACCTCTGATATCTCTACTACCATTACCACTAGTAGCACTTCTACCTTTATCTCTACTACTACCATTACCACTAGTAGCATTTCTACCTCTGATATCCCTACTACTACCATTACCACTAGTAGCACTTCTACCTTTATCTCTACTACTACCATTACCACTAGTAGCACTTCTACCTTTATCTCTACTACTACCATTACCACTAGTAGCACTTCTACCTCTGATATCCCTACTACTACCATCACCACTAGTAGCATTTCTACCTTTATCTCCCTACTACTACCATTACCACTAGTAGCACTTCTACCTCTGATATCTCTACTACTACCATTACCACTAGTAGCACTTCTACCTTGATATCCCTACCTACATGACTAGTCTCTACCTTTATCTCTACTACTACCATTACCACTAGTAGCACTTCTACCTTTATCTCTACTACTACCATTACCACTAGTAGCACTTCTACCTTTATCTCTACTACTACCATTACCACTAGTAGCACTTCTACCTTTATCTCTACTACTACCATTACCACTAGTACTACCTTTATCTACTACTACCATTACCACTAGTAGCATTCTACCTCTTATCTCTACTACTACCATTACCACTAGTAGCATTTCTACCTTTTATCTCTATTACTACCATCACCACTAGTAGCATTTCTACCTCTTATCTCTACTACTACCATTACCACTAGTAGCACTTCTACCTCTGATATCTCTACTACTACCATCACCACTAGTAGCACTTCTACCTTTATCTCTACTACTACCATTACCACTAGTAGCACTTCTACCTTTATCTCTACTACTACCATCACCACTAGTAGCACTTCTACCTTTATCTCTATTACTACCATTACCACTAGTCTTCTACCTCTGATATCCCTACTACTACCATCACCACTAGTAGCACTTCTACCTTTATCTCTACTACTACCATTACCACTAGTAGCACTTCTACCTTTATCTCTACTACTACCATTACCACTAGTAGCACTTCTACCTTTATCTCTACTACTACCATCACCACTAGTAGCATTTTCTCTTTATCTCTACTACTACCATCACCACTAGTAGCATTTCTACCTTTATCTCTACTACTACCATTACCACTAGTAGCACTTCTACCTTTATCTCTGCTACTACCATCACCACTAGTAGCACTTCTACCTTTATCTCTACTACTACCATTACCACTAGTAGCATTTCTACCTTTATCTCTACTACTACCATTACCACTAGTAGCATTTCTACCTCTGATATCTCTACTACTACCATCACCACTAGTAGCACTTCTACCTTTATCTCTACTACTACCATCACCACTAGTAACATTTCTACCTTTATCTCTTGTACTACCATCACCACTAGTAGCATTTCTACCTTTATCTCTACTACTACCATTACCACTAGTAGCACTTTTACCTTTATCTCTACTACTACCATTACCACTAGTAGCATTTCTACCTCTGATATCTCTACTACTACCATTACCACTAGTAGCACTTCTACCTTTATCTCTACAACTACCATTACCACTAGTAGCACTTCTACCTCTGATATCTCTACTACTACCATCACCACTAGTAGCACTTCTACCTTTATCTCTACTACTACCATCACCACTAGTAGCACTTCTACCTTTATCTCTACTACTACCATTACCACTAGTAGCACTTCTACCTTTATCTCTACTACTACCATTACCACTAGTAGCATTTCTACCTCTGATATCTCTACTACTACCATTACCACTAGTAGCATTTCTACCTCTTATCTCTACTACTACCATTACCACTAGTAGCACTTCTACCTTTTATCTCTATTACTACCATCACCACTAGTAGCATTTCTACCTTTATCTCTACTACTACCATTACCACTAGTAGCACTTCTACCTTTATCTCTACTACTACCATCACCACTAGTAGCACTTCTACCTTTATCTCTATTACTACCATTACCACTAGTAGCATTTCTACCTCTGATATCTCTACTACTACCATTACCACTAGTAGCACTTCTACCTTTATCTCTACTACTACCATTACCACTAGTAGCACTTCTACCTTTATCTCTACTACTACCATTACCACTAGTAGCACTTCTACCTTTATCTCTACTACTACCATCACCACTAGTAGCACTTCTACCTTTATCTCTATTACTACCATTACCACTAGTGGCACTTCTACCTTTATCTCTACTACTACCATCACCACTAGTAGCATTTCTACCTCTGATATCTCTTATCTCTACTACTATCTCTACCATTACCACTAGTAGCACTTCTACCTTTATCTCTACTACTACCATTACCACTAGTAGCACTTCTACCTTTATCTCTACTACTACCATTACCACTAGTAGCATTTCTACCTTTATCTCTACTACTACCATTACCACTAGTAGCACTTCTACCTCACCACTTATCTCTACTACTACCATTACCACTAGTAGCATTTCTACCTTTATCTCTATTACTACCATTACCACTAGTAGCATTTCTACCTTTATCTCTATTACTACCATTACCACTAGTAGCATTTCTACCTCTGATATCTCTACTACTACCATTACCACTAGTAGCACTTCTACCTTTATCTCTACTACTTCCATTACCACTAGTAGCATTTCTACCTCTGTTATCTCTACTACTACCATTACCACTAGTAGCACTTCTACCTTTATCTCTACTACTACCCTTACCACTAGTAGCATTTCTACCTTTATCTCTATTACTACCATTACCACTAGTAGCATTTCTACCTTTATCGCTACTACTACCATCACCACTAGTCGCATTTTTACCTCTGATATTTCTACTACTACCATCACCACTAGTAGCATTTCTACCTCTGATATCCCTACGACTACCATTACCACTAGTAGCACTTCTACCTTTATCTCTACTACTACCAAATCAAATCAAATCAAATTTTATTTGTCACATACACATGGTTAGCAGATGTTAATGCGAGTGTAGCGAAATGCTTGTGCTTCTAGTTCCGACAATGCAGTAATAACGAACAAGTAATCTAACTAACAATTCCAAAAAACTACTGTCTTATACACAGTGTAAGGGGATAAAGAATATGTACATAAGGATATATGAATGAGTGATGGTACAGAGCAGCATAGGCAAGATACAGTAGATGATATCGAGTACAGTATATACATATGAGATGAGTATGTAAACCAAGTGGCGTAGTTAAAGTGGCTAGTGATACATGTATTACATAAGGATGCAGTCGATGATATAGAGTACAGTATCTACGTATGCATATGAGATGAATAATGTAGGGTAAGTAACATTATATAAGGTAGCATTGTTTAAAGTGGCTAGTGATATATTTACATCATTTCCCATCAATTCCCATGATTAAAGTGGCTGGAGTAGAGTCAGTGTCATTGACAGTGTGTTGGCAGTAGCCACTCAATGTTAGTGGTGGCTGTTTAACAGTCTGATGGCCTTGAGATAGAAGCTGTTTTTCAGTCTCTCGGTCCCAGCTTTGATGCACCTGTACTGACCTCGCCTTCTGGATGACAGCGGGGTGAACAGGCAGTGGCTCGGGTGGTTGATGTCCTTGATGATCTTTATCGCCTTCCTGTAGCATCGGGTGGTGTAGGTGTCCTGGAGGGCAGGTAGTTTGCCCCCGGTGATGCGTTGTGCAGACCTCACTACCCTCTGGAGAGCCTTACGGTTGAGGGCGGTGCAGTTGCCATACCAGGCGGTGATACAGCCCGCCAGGATGCTCTCGATTGTGCATCTGTAGAAGTTTGTGAGTGCTTTTGGTGACAAGCTGAATTTCTTCAGCCTCCTGAGGTTGAAGAGGCGCTGCTGCGCCTTCCTCACGATGCTGTCTGTGTGAGTGGACCAATTCAGTTTGTCTGTGATGTGTATGCCGAGGAACTTAAAACTTGCTACCCTCTCCACTACTGTTCCATCGATGTGGATGGGGGTGTTCCCTCTGCTGTTTCCTGAAGTCCACAATCATCTCCTTAGTTTTGTTGACGTTGAGTACCATTACCACCATTACCACCAGTAGCATTTCTACCTCTGATATACCTCTATCTCTACCTACTACTATCTCTTCTTACTAAAACTATAGCAATATAACTAACTGTCATCCTCACCATTACATCAGTTCTACAACTACTATAATTGTTACTACTACTACCACCATGACTACCACCATTTAACTACTACCATTACCATCACCCCTACTACCCGTACCAATACAGTTTGGAATAATAATCACAACAATAATAAAAATAATAACAATAATACTAATAATAAGTAATTTACTGCTAACTATGCAGATGTTATTTTTAAGTGTCCTTCAGGCATTTTGGCTGCAAGAAGAACCGTTACTCCTTCGGCCATAAGTATGGTTTGTTTTTCCTCTGGGTTTAAGAAGAAAAGTAATTTCTGTGAATAATTGTTCCCTTGGTGAGAAATATTTCTCATAGTAAAGGAGGAAGTGCACCTCTGTCTCTATCTCCCCTGTCGTGCAGTGACCACAAATACTCTCCTCTTTGGGTAGCCATGCCTTTTTATGTCTGCCGGTTCCTATTGCCTCTCTCTCTCTCTCTCTCTCTCTCTCTCTCCTTCTCTCTTCCTTCTCTCTCTCTCTCTCTCTCTCTCTCTCTCTCTCTCTCTCTCTCAATTCAATTCAATTTCAATGTAAGGGCTTTATTGGCATGGGAAACATATGCTAACATTGTCGAAGCAAGTGAAGAAGATAAACAAATGTGAAATGAAAAAATAAAATGGAACAGTAAACAGTACACTCACATACGTTTTAAAATAAAACATGTCAAATGTCATATTATGTACAAATAGTTAGAATGTACAAAAGGGAAGATAAATGTGGCAAAAGGTCACAAGTCTTGCTGCTCTGATGGTATTTCACCCAATAGATATGAGAGTTCATCAAGATTTGGTTTGTTTTCAAATTATTTGTGGGACTGTGTAATCTGAGGGAAATATGTGTCTCTAATATGGTCATACACTTGGCAGGAGGTTAGGAAGTGCAGCTCAGTTTCCACCTCATTTTGTTGGCAGTGTGCACATAGCCTTTTTCTTGAGAGCTTTCTTAATAGCAAGGCTATGCTCACTGAGTCTGTACATAGTCAAAGCTTTCCTTAAGTTTGGGTCAGTCACAGTGGTTAGGTATTCTGCCACTGTGTACTCTCTGTTTAGGGCCAAATAACATTCAGTTTGCTCTGTTTTTTTGTTAATTCTTTCCAATGCGTCAAGTAATTATCTTTTTGTTTTTTCATGATTTGGTTGGGTCTAATTGTGTTGCTGCCCTGGGGCTCTGTGGGGTCTGTTTGTGAACAGAGCCCCAGGACCAGCTTGCTTAGGGGACTCTTCTCCAAGTTCATCTCTCTGTAGGTGATGACTTTGTTATGGAATGTTTAGGAATTGCTTCCTTTTAGGTTGTAGAATTTAACAGCTCTTTTCTGGATTTTGATCATTAGCGGGTATCGTCCTAATTCGTCTCTGCATGCATTATTTGGGTTTTTACGTTGTACGCTGAGGATATTTTTGCATAATTCTGCATGCGGAGTCTCAATTTGGTGTTTGTCCCATTTTTTTAAATTATTGGTTGGTGATCAGACCCCAGACCTCGCAACCATAAAGGGCAAGGGGTTCTATAACTGATTCAAGTATTTTTTAGCCAGATCCTAATTGGTATGTCTAATTTTATATCCTTTTGATGGCATAGAAGGCTGTTCTTGCCATGTCTCTCAGCTCGTTCACAGCTTTGTGGGAATTACCTTTGGCACCGATGTTTAGGCCGAGGTATGTATTGTTTTTGTGTGCTGTCTGGCAATGGTGTTTAGATGGAATTTGTATTTGTGGTCCAGACAACTGGACCTTGTTAGGAACACCATTATTTGTTTTACTGTCAGGGCCCAGGTCTGACAGTATCAGTGCAGAAGAGCTAGGTGCTTCTGTAGGCCCTCCTTGGTTGGGTACAGAAGCACCAGATCATCAGCACACAGTAGACATTTGACTTCAGATTCTAGTAGCGTGAAGCCAGGTGCTGCAGACTGTTCAAGTGCTCAAGGGCTTAAGGGCGGAAGTATTGAGTAGCTTGGATGAATAAGGTGCCCAGAGTAAACTGCCTGCAACTCAGGCCCAGAAGCTAAGATATGCATATTACTAGTAGGGTTTGGATGGAAAACACTCCGAAGTTTCTAAAACTGTTTGAATGATGTCTGTGAGTATAACAGAAGTCATATGGCAGGCGAAAACCTGAGAAAAAATCCAACCAGGAAGTGGGAAATCTGAGGTTTGTAGTTTTTCAACTCTTTGCCTATCCAAGATACAGTGTACATTTGATGTGATTGCACTTCCTAAGGCTTCCACTAGATGTCAACAGTCGTTCAAACCTTGTTTGAGGCTTCTACTGTGAAGGGGAAGAGAAAGAGAGCTGTTTCAACCAAAGGTGTGGCATGAGCTGATCACGCGCACTCCCGTGAGAGGTAGCTGAATTCCATTGCATTTCTAAAGACAAAGGAATTCTCCGGTTGAAACATTATTGAAGATTTATGTTAAAAACATACTAAAGATTGAGTCTATACATCGTTTGACATGTTTTTACGAACTGTAATGGAACTTTTTTACTTTTCGTCTGGACCTAGTGCTTGCTCCTCATGAATTTGGATTTGTGAACTAAATGCGTCAACATAAAGGAGGTATTTGGACATAAATGATGGACTTTATCGAACAAAACAAATATTTATTATGGAACTGGGATTCCTGCGAGTGTATTCTGATGAAGATCATCAAAGGTAAGTGAATATGTATAATGCTGTTTCTGACTGTTGTTTACTCCACAACATGGCGGGTATCTGTATGGCTTGTTTTTGTGTCTGAGCGCTATGCTCAGATTATTGCATGGTGTGCTTTTTCCATAAAGTTTTTTTGAAATCTGACACAGTGGTTGCATTAAGGCGAAGTATATCTATAATTCCACGCATAAGACTTGTATCTTTTATCAATGTTTATTATGAGTTTTTCTGTAAATTGATGTGGCTCTTTGCAAAATCACCGGATGTTGTGGAAGCAAAACATTACTGAACATAACACGCCAATGTAAACTGAGATTTTTGGATATAAATATGAACTTCATCGAACAAAACATACATGTATTGTGTAACATGAAGTCCTATGAGTGTCATCTGATGAAGATCATCAAAGGTTAGTGATACATTTTTTGCTTTTTGTGACTCCTCTCTTTGGCTGGAAAAATGGCTGTGTTTTTCTGTGACTAGGCACTCACCTTACATAATCTTTTGGTGTGCTTTCGTCACAAAATGTTTTTGAAATCGGACACTGTGGCTGGATTAACAACAAGTTTATCTTTAAAATGGTGTAAAATTCTTGCATGTTTGAGGAATTTTAATTATGAGATTTCTGTTGTTTGAGTTTTGCGCCCTGCACTTTCACTGGCTGTTGTCATATCGATCCCGTTAGCGGGATTTCAGCAGTAAGAAGTTTTTAAACATCATCCCTGTCTCACCTCATGGCCCCGTGGAAAGTAATGTGGTGGTGTGTTTTTTTAACCAATTTTAACCGCACACTTGTTGTTTGTGTACATGGATTTTATAATGTCGTATGTTTTTTCCCCCAACGCCACTTTCCAATCATTTGTATTGTAGACCCTCATGCCAAATTGAGTCAAAGGCTTTTTGAAATCAGTAAAGCATGAGACGACTTTGCTTTTTTTTTTTTGGTTTGTTTGTTTGTCAATTAGGTTGTGCAGGGTGAATACGTGGTCTGTTGTACGGTAATTTGGTAAAAAGCCAAATTGACATTTGCTCAGTACATTGTATTCACTGAGGAAATGTACAAGTCTGCTGTTAATGATAATGCAGAGGATTTTTCCAAGGTTGCTGTTGACACATATCCCATGGTAGTTATTGGGGTCAAATTTGTCTCCACTTTGTGGATTGGGGTGATCAGTCCTTGGTTCCAAATATTGGGGACAATGCCAGAGCTATGGATGATGTTAAAGAGTTTAAGTATAACCAATTGGAATTTGTGGTCTGTATATTTTATCATTTTATTGAGGATACCATCAACATCACAGGCCTTTTTGAATTGGAGGGTTTGTATCGGAACAGCAGAGAACACCCCCATCCACATCGAGAACAGTAGTGGAGAGGGTTTGTTCCTTCAATGTAATTGGAGAATCCAGTGGGTTCTGGTAGTCTTTAACAGTTGATTCTAAGATTTGTATTTGATCATGTATATGTTTTTGCTGTTTGTTCTTTGTTATAGGGCCAAAAAGATTGGAGAAGTGGTTTGCCTATACATCTCCGTTTTGGATAGGTAACTCTTTGGGTTGTTGTTTGTTTGGTGTTTTCCAATTTTCCCAGAAGTGGTTCGAGTCTATAAATTCTTCACTTACATTGAGCTGATTTCTGACGTGCTGTTCCTTCTTTTTCCGTAGTGTATTTCTGTATTGTTTTAGTGATTCACCATAGTGAAGGTGTAGACTCAGGTTTTCTGAGTCTCTATGTTTTTGGTTAGATAGGTTTCTCAGTTTCTTTCTTAGGTTTCAGCATTCTTCATCAACCATTTGTCATTGTTGTTGATTACCTTCTACATTTTTAGATTTGATAGGGAAATATACTGTTAGGTTTCAACTGCCAAGTTTACACCTTCTCTACTACAGTGAAACATTTTGTCCAGGAAGTTGTCTAAAAAGTTTGAATATGTTTTTTGGTCGGTTTCCACATTACGTTCCTTCTGTCTATAGCATTTC
>NW_024608109.1:42500-49433 GCF_018296145.1 Oncorhynchus tshawytscha
AGAGAGAAACAGAGAGAGAGAAACGGAGAGAGAGAAACAGAGAGAGAGAAACGGAGAGAGAGATATACAGAGAGAGAAACAGAGAGAGATATACAGAGAGAGAGAAACAGAGAGATATACAGAGAGAGAGAAACAGAGAGAGATATACAGAGAGAGAGAAACAGAGAGAGAGAGAGAGAGAGATACAGAGAGAGAAACAGAGAGAGAGATATACAGAGAGAGAGAAACAGAGAGATATATACAGAGAGAGAAAGATATACAGAGAGAGAAACAGAGAGAGATATACAGAGAGAGAAACACAGAGAGAGAGAGAGAGAGAGAAACAGAGAGAGAAACAGAGAGAGAGAAACAGAGAAACAGAGATACAGAGAGAGAAATAGAGAGAGAGATATACAGAGAGAGAGAAACAGAGGGAGAGATATACAGAGAGAGAAACAGAGAGAGAGATATACAGAGAGAGATATACAGAGAGAGAAACCGAGAGAGAGATATACAGAGAGAGAAACCGAGAGAGAGATATACAGAGAGAGAGAAACACAGAGAGATATACAGAGAGATATACAGAGAGAGAAACAGAGAGAAAGATATACAGAGAGAGAGAGAGATACAGAGAGAGAAACAGAGAGAGAGACAGAGAGAGAGAGAGAGAGAGAGAGAGAGGTCACAATCAGATGAGCTCCTGCATTTTTCAGCATTTTCTTTAAAAAAGATAGATTAGGAGTTAGATAAACTTAGATTTTTTGTCAGGAACACATACTGGATTCTACCCTCTACAACATAACCCCTACTTCAAATCAAAACTTAAAACCTACAACCTGATTTTGGACGGAATTACGGAATCACCTGGAAGGTTCACAACTACCAAGATTTGTTTCTCTATACAGCAAATTCTCTGGAAAACAACAGAAACCTGAAAACACCATCCAACCTGGAACTGACTTGATACAGCTTCAAATAGCACTGACGTGTCAAGTGAGAGGTGTCAAAGCCCATTAGCCCAACAATGGCAGGAGAGTCACACAGTCTACCCCAACCAAATGGAGAGGCCTTAGAAGCTCCCTCCCGCTGTTCAGAGGTAATTAAAATACAGTATCCTGTGCATGTAAAGAATGAAAAGGCAAGAAAAGAGTACAAAATGAAGCTCCTTATGGAAAATCAAGAGACACTTTTTGCTGACTATTACAAAAATGGGAACATCAGCAACCTTATCTTCCACACAAACCATCCCCTGGCATGGCACAGTGCTATATTAGCACACTACCCCTCTGTTACGAGAGGGGGGATTAACGAGGGGTGGAAACTCAGAATACTTGACAACGAGGACTCTGAGTTAAGTAATATAAATATCTATAAGTCCGGAACAGTGATGGTACAGCGTAACCACAAACAGTTTCAGCTGGACTTTCACCTAATCAAAGAATTAGCTCAGCAGGAGAAACTCTCCCTTGATAAAGATACCCCCCCACCCCGAGAGGATCAGACCAGACCTCTTCATTATGTAACCCCACAGATGAGCAACCCCCAGCGGAGGGTCAACCTCCCAGCACAGATTACCACTCCCTCATTGAAATGAAGGACAAATTCACCCAGCTGGAGATAAGGCAGGTGGAGCTGGAACAGCAGGTGATTACACTTCAGTCATTTACAGACCCAGACAACAGTCCAGCACAACAACAGCCCCTTAACCAGACCCGGAGAGCTGGAGGTGGACAGAGACATATCTGCACTTTGGACAGTGGTGAGACAACTTCAACAGGAGAAAGAGGAGCAGAACAGAGCACTTTATATAGGAGAGTATCAGACTGCTGGTGGAGGAGAGGTTGATGGGGGATGGAGGAGAGGGTGAGGGGGATGGAGGAGAAGTTGAGGGGACGAGCGTGTGACAGAGAACAACCCACTAGAGAGGTGGCCACCCCCACAGAGAAGCCAGCAGAACAGCCCACCTCAGCACCCAACAAAAGTCTCGACACCACAGCAGAACAGTCCACACCAGACCCTGACCAGAGAGAGACATCACAGCACAACAGACAAATGAAGAACCCCAAGCCCAGAGGCTCTCACCCCTCTGAGCACCCCCTGTCAGCCACCCTGATAGCCCTTCTGTCAACCCCCCACACCCACTGAGGACAAACACAAGACACAGATTGTACTACTTATGGACTCAAATGGGAAATATATAGAGAGAAAAAACTTTTCCCAAACACAGTGTGTCTAAACTC
Organism: Oncorhynchus tshawytscha; assembly: GCF_018296145.1. Taxonomy (NCBI): domain Eukaryota; kingdom Metazoa; phylum Chordata; class Actinopteri; order Salmoniformes; family Salmonidae; genus Oncorhynchus; species Oncorhynchus tshawytscha. The sequence continues at coordinate 44,720 of NW_024608109.1, forward strand.
TGGTGTCCAAACACCCAGCGAGAGACCTTCTGTCTGAGGCCAAACTAGGCTCACCCAGCCACATAATAATACACACAGGCACAAACGACCTGAGAGCACAGCAGGAAAGAGTGGCCACAGCACTGAAGGGAGTGATTGAAAAGGCTTCTTCTACCTTCCCCAACGCACAAGTGGTTATCTCCACCCTGCTACCAGAAAGACTTCCACCCCGCCACAATACAGCGGGTAAATGCAAGTATTTCCCGTGACTGTGCCTCAAAACCAAACGTTTTCCTGGCCCACCACTCCACCCTGGACTTGAACAGCCTCTATGACCAGGTCCACCTCTACAAGGCAGCAGTGCCCACCTTTGCCCGGACTCTAAAGGACATCGCTCTCAAACGTATCCCCAACACTTCACACAGGAGCAACAGATCAATAGACACCCCACCCAGACCAGCGAGACCAGCGAGACACCCTCCCAGATCTGCAGGACCTCCTCCTGGACCTACACATAGAGGACCCACGCCAAGAGGAACTACATCCAGACCACAGTACACCCAGACACATCCACACCCCCACCCCAACCAATCAACACCCCCCCACGTCAACCATGCCCACACTCCATTTAGGCCCCTCAGATCAGACCTATGCCACTCCTGCCCACCCCATGCACCCCACCCCACAAAGAGGGCCTCAACATGGAAGTCACACATACGCCCAGGTAGTGAGCGGGCAAACAGTCCCAACCCCCACTCTCACACTAGCCCAAGCCAATGGCATGTACCAGATGCTCAGCAGGCTCTGCTCACACTTACTGGCCTGAGGCTAAACCACATGACCAACAACATTGGACACTCTATGGAACAAAAAAGCCTTCACTATATTATCCTGGAATATCCAAGGCCTGAGGTCATCTGCCTTTGGCCTAAAGAGCAGAAACCCGGACTTCACCAAAGAAATCGGTAATACAGACATTGTCATCCTGCAAGAAACCTGGTATAGAGGAGATGGACCCACTGGTTGCCCTCTAGGTTACAGAGAGCTGGTAGTCCCATCCACCAAACTACCAGGTGTGAAACAGGAAGGGACTCAGGGGGTATGCTAATTTGGTATAGAGCAGACCTAACTCACTCCATTAAATTAATCAAAACAGGAACATTCTACATTTGGCTAGAAATTCAAAAAGAAATTATCCTAACAGAGAAAAATGTCCTCCTGTGTGCTACCTATATCCCCCCACTAGAATCCCCATATTTTAATGAAGACAGCTTCTCCATCCTGGAGGGGGAAATCAATCATTTCCAGGCCCAGGGACATGTACTAGTCTGTGGTGACCTAAATGCCAGAACCGGACAAGAACCTGACACCCTCAGCACACAGGGGGACAAACACCTGCCTGGAGGTGACAGCATTCCCTCCCCCATATGCCCCCCTAGGCACAACTATGACAACATAACCAACAAAAACGGGTCACAACTCCTGCAGCTCTGTCGCACGCTGGGTATGTACATAGTCAACGGTAGGCTTCGAGGGGACTCCTATGGTAGGTACACCTATAGCTCATCTCTTGGCAGTAGTACTGTAGACTACTTTATCACTGACCTCAACCCAGAGTCTCTCAGAGCGTTCACAGTCAGCCCACTGACACCCCTATCAGACCACAGCAAAATCACAGTCTACTTAAACAGAGCAATACTCAATCATGAGGCATCAAAGCCAAAGGAACTGAGTAACATTAAGAAATGCTATAGATGGAAGGAATGCAGTTTGAAACCTACCAAAAACAATTAGGCAACAACAAATTCAATCCCTTTAGACAATTTCCTGGGTAAAACGTTCCACTGTAATAGTGAAGGTGTAAACTTGGCAGTAGAAAATCTTAACAGTATATTTGACCTCTCAGCTTCCCTATCAAATCTAAAAATCTCAAATAGAAAACCGAAGAAAATTAACAATAATGACAAATGGTTTGATGAAGAATGCAAAAATCTAAGAAAGAAATTGAGAAACCTGTCCAACCAAAAACATAGAGACCCGGAAAACCTGAGTCTACGCCTTCACTATGGTGAATCACAAAAACAATACAGAAATACACTACGGAAAAAGAAGGAACAACAAGTCAGAAATCAGCTCAATGTAATTGAAGAATCCATAGACTCTAACCACTTCTGGGAAAATTGGAAAACACTAAACAAACAACAACACAAATAATTATCTATCCAAAATGGAGATTTATGGGTAAACCACTTCTCCAATCTTTTTGTCTCTATAACAAAGAATAAAGAGCAAAAACATATACAGGATCAAATACAAAATCTTAGAATCAACTATTAAAGACTACCAGAACCCACTCAATTCTCCAATGACCTTGAATGAGCTACAGAACAAAATACAAACCCTTCAACCCAAAAAGGCATGTGGTGTTGATGGTATCATTATCTTCTTGGACATAGGGGGTGCTCTTTTAATTTATGGATAAAAAAACGTGCCTGTTTTAAGCGCAATATTTTGTCACGAAAAGATGCTCGACTATGCATATAATTGGCAGCTTTGGAAAGAAAACACTCTAAGGTTTCCAAAACTGCAAAGATATTATCTGTGAGTGCCACAGAACTCATGCTACAGGCGAAACCAAGATGAAACTTCAACCAGGAAATGGGCAGAATTTTTGAAGCTCTGTTTCCCATTGTCTCCTTACATGGCTGTGAATGCGCCAGGAATGAGCCTGCCCTTTCTATCGTTTCTCCATGGTGTCTGCAGCATTGTGACGTATTTGTAGGCATATCATTGGAAGATTGGCCATAAGAGACTACATTTACCAGGTGTCCGCCCGGTGTCCTTTGTCTAAATTGGTGCGTAATCTACAAGCTGCACGCAGACATCCAGTGATTGAGAGGAGAGAGGAGGCTTTCAACGAACGATATATCATGAAGAGATATGTGAAAAACACCTTGAGGATTGATTCTAAACAACGTTTACCATGTTTCAGTCGATATTATGGAGTTAATTTGGAAAAAAGTTTGGCGTTTTGAAGACTGAATTTTCGTTTTTTTTTGGTAGCCAAACGTGACGCACCAAACAGAGCGATTTCTCCTAAACAAATAATCTTTCAGGAAAAACTGAGCATTTGCTATCTAACTGAGAGTCTCCTCATTGAAAACATCTGAAGTTCTTCAAAGGTAATGATTTTATTTGAATGATTTTCTGGTTTTTGTGAAAATGTTGCCTGCTAATGCTAATGCTAAATGCTACACAAATGCTTGTTTTGCTATGGTTGAGAAGCATATTTTGAAAATCTGAGATGACAGTGTTGTTAACAAAAGGCTAAGCTTGAGAGCTAGCATATTAATTTAATTTCATTTGCGATTTTCATGAATAGTTAACGTTGCGTTATGGTAATGAGCTTGCGGCTGTATTCACGATCCCGGATCCGGGATGGCTCGACGCAAGAAGTTAATGAAATGATCAAATATACAGACGACAAATTCCAATTGGCTATACTAAAACTCTTTAACATCATCCTTAGCTCTGGCATCTTCCCCAATATTTGGAACCAAGGACTCATCACCCCAATCCACAAAAGTAGAGACAAATTAGACCCCAATAACTACCATGGGATATTTGTCAACAGCAACCTTGGGAAAATCCTCTGCATTATCATTAACAGCAGACTCGTACATTTCCTCAATGAAAACAATGTACTGAACAATTGTCAAATAGGCTTTTTACCAAATTACTGTACAACAGACCATGTATTCACCCTGCACACACTAATTGACAACCAAACAAAACAAAGGCAAAGTCTTCTCATGCTTTGTTGATTTCAAAAAGCCTTCGACTCAATTTGGCATGAGGGTCTGCTATACAAATCGATGGAAAGTGGTGTTGGGGTAAAACATACAACATTATTAAATCCATGTACACAAACAACAAGTATGCGGTTACAATTGGTAAAAAACACACACTCATTTCTTCCCACAGGGCAGTGGGGTGAGACAGGGATGCAGTTTAAGCCCCACTCTCTTCAACATATATATCAACGAATTGGCGAGGACACTAGAACAGTCTGCAGCACCTGGCATCATCCACTAGAATCTGAAGTAAAATGTCTACTGTTTGCTGATGATCTGGTGCTTCTGTCACCAACCAAGGAGGGCCTACAGCAGCACCTAGATCTTCTGCACAGATTCTGTCAGACCTGGGCCCTGACAGTAAATGTCAGTAATAATGGTATTCCAAAAAAAGGTCCAGTTGCCAGGACCACGAATACAAATTACATCTAGACACCGTTGCCCTAGAGCACACAAAAAACGATACATACCTCAGCCTAAACATCAGCAATACAAGTAACTTCCACAAAGCTGCGAACGATCTGAGAGACAAGGCAAGAAGGGCCTTCTATGCCATCAAAAGGAACATAAAATTCGACATACCAATTAGGATCTGGCTAAAAAATAATTGAATCAGTTATAGAACCCATTGCGATTGTATTTATGCTGCAGTAGTTAATGTGTCGGGGGCTAGGGTCAGTTTGTTATATCTGGAGTACCTCTCCTGTCCTATTCGGTGTCCTGTGTGAATCTAAGTGTGCGTTCTCTAATTCTCTCTTTCTCTCTCTCTCTCTCGGAGGACCTGAGCCCTAGGACCATGCCCCAGGACTACCTGACATGATGACTCCTTGCTGTCTCCAGTCCACCTGGCCGTGCTGCTGCTCCAGTTTCAACTGTTCAAC
>NW_024608110.1:0-49434 GCF_018296145.1 Oncorhynchus tshawytscha
AAAGAGGCAGAGAGAAAGAGAGAGAGAGAAAGAGGCAGAGAGAAAGAAAGAGCAGAGAGAACAGAGAGAAAGAGGCAGAGAGAAAGAAAGAGGCAGAGAGAAAGAAAGAGGCAGAGAGAAAGAGGCAGAGAGAAGAAAGAGGCAGAGAGAAAGAGGCAGAGAGAAAGAGAGAAAGAGGCAGAGAGAGGCAGAGAAAGAGGCAGAGAGAGAGACGAGAGAAAAAGGCAGAGAAAGAGGCAGAGAGAAAGAGGCACAGAGAAAGAGGCAGAGAGAACGAGGCAGAGAGAACGAAAGAGACAGAGAGAAAGAAAGAGACAGAGAGAAAGAGGCAGAGAGAAAGAAAGAGGCAGAGAGAAAGAGCAGAGAGAAAGAGAGAAAGAGGCAGAGATAGAGGCAGAGAAAGAGGCAGAGAGAGAGACGAGAGAAAAGGCAGAGAAAGAGGCAGAGAGAAAGAGGCACAGAGAAAGAGGCAGAGAGAACGAGGCAGAGAGAAAAGAAAGAGACAAGAGAACGAAAGAGACAGAGAGAAAGAGGCAGAGAGAAAGAGGCAGAGAGAAAGAGGCAGAGACAGAGAGAAAGAGAGGCAGAGAGAAAGAGGCAGAGAGAAAGAGGCAGAGAGGCAGAGAGAAGAGGCAGAGAGAAAGAGACAAGAGACAGAGAGAAAGCACATGAGAAAGAGACAGAGAGAAGAAGAAAGAGAGGCAGAGAGAAAGAGAGGCAGAGAGAACAGAGACACAGAGAAAGAGAGGCAGAGAGAAAGAGACAGAGAGAAAAAGAGGCAGAGAGAAAGAAAGAGGCAGAGAGAAAGAAAGAGGCAGAGAGAAAGAGACAGAGAGAAAGAGGAGAAAGAGGCAGAGAGAAAGAGGCAGAGAGAAAGAGACAGAGAAAGAGAGGCAGAGAGAAAGAAAGAGGCAGAGAGAGAAAGAGGACAGAGAGAAAGAAAGAGAGCAGAGAGAGAGAAAGAGAGGCAGAGAGAAGAGAAAGAGGCAGAGAGAAAGAAAGAGGCAGAAAGAGAAAGAAAGAGGCAGAGAGAAAGAGGCAGAGAGAAAGAGAGAAAGAGGCAGAGAGAAAGAGGCAGAGAAAGAGGCAGAGAGAAGAAAGAGGCAGAGAGAAAGAAAAAGAGAGAAAGACAGAGAGAAAGAGACAGAGAGAAAGAGGCAGAGAGAAAGAGAGAGGCAGAGAGAGAGAGCAAAGAAAGAGGCAGAGAGAAAGGCAGAGAGAAAGAGGCAGAGAGAAAGAAAGAGGCAGAGAGAAAGAAAGAGGCAGAGAGAAAGAAAGAGAGCAGAGAGAATGAAAGGCAGAGAGAAAGAAAGAGGCAGAGAGAAAGAAAGAGAAGAGAGAAGAAAGAGGCAGAGACAAAAGAGCAGAGAGAAAGAAAGAGGCAGAGAGAAAAGAGAAAAGAGAAAGAGAGACAGAGAGAAAGAGAGGCAGAGAGAAAGAGAGAGAGGGGCAGAGAGAAAGAGGCAGAGACAGAGAGAAAGAGACAGAGAGAAAGAGAGAGAAAGAGGCAGAGATAGAGGCAGAGAGAAAGAGACAAAGAAAGAGACAGAGAGAAAGAGGCAGAGAGAAAGAGGCAGAGAGAAATAAGAGAGAGAAAGAGGCAGAGAAGAGAGGCAGAGAGAAAGAGGCAGAGAGAAAGAAAAGAGGCAGAGAGACAGAGAGAAAGAGGCAGAGAAAGAAAGAGAAAGAAAAAGAGAGAAAGAGACAGAGAGAGAGAGAGAGAGGCAGAGACAAAGAGGCAGAGAGAAAGAGGCAGAGAGAAAGAGACAGAGAGAAAGAGGCAGAGAGAAAGAAAGACAAAGAGAGAAAGAAAGAGAGAAAGAGGCAGAGAGAAAGAGAGGCAGAGAGAAAGAGAGAAGAGAGAGGCAGAGAGAAAGAGAGAGAGAGAAAGAAAGAGGCAGAGAGAAAGAGAAAGAGAAGAGAGAGAAGAGAGGCAGAGAGAAAGAGAAGAGAAAGAGGCAGAGAGAGAAAGAAAGAGAGAAAGAGGCAGAGAGAAAGAGGCAGAGAGAAAGAGGCAGAGAGAAAGAGGCAGAGAGAAGAGAGGCAGAGAGAGAGAGGCAGAGAGAAAGAGGCAGAGAGAAAGAGAGAGAGAAAGAGAAAAGCAGAGAGAAAGAAGAGAGACAGAGAGAAAGAGACAGAGACAAAGAAAGAGGCAGAGAGAAAGAGGCAGAGAGAAAGAAAGAGGCAGAGAGAAAGAAAGAGGCAGAGAGAAAGAAAGAGGCAGAGAGAGAAAGAGAAAGAAAGACAGAGAGAAAGAAAGAGGCAGAGACAAAGAAAGAGGCAGAGACAAAGAAAGAGGCAGAGAGAAAGAGACAGAGAGAAAGAGGCAGAGAGAAAGAAAGAGGCAGAGAGAAGAAAGAGGCAGAGAGAAAGAAAGAGGCAGAGAGAAAGAAAGAGGCAGAGAGAAAGAAAGAGGCAGAGAGAAAGAAAGAGGCAGAGAGAAAGAAAGAGGCAGAGAGAAAGAGAGGCAGAGAGAAAGAGAGGCAGAGAGAAAGAGAGGCAGAGAGAAAGAGAGACAGAGACAGAGAGAAAGAGAGGCAGAGACAGAGAGAAAGAGAGGCAGAGACAGCAGAAAGAAAGAGAAAGAGTCAGAGATAGAGGCAGAGAGAAAGAAAAAGAGACAGAGAGAAAGAGACAGAGAGAAAGAGGCAGAGAGAAAGAGGCAGAGAGATAGAGGCAGAGACAGAGAGAAAGAGAGGCAGAGAGAAAGAGGCAGAGAGAAAGAGTGCAGAGAGGCAGAGAGAAAGAGGCAGAGAGAAAGAGACAGAGAGAAAGAGACAGAGAGAAAGATACAGAGAGAAAGAGACAGAGAGAAAGAGGCAGAGAGAAAGAGAAAGAAAGAGAGAGAAGAGAGAAAGAGACAGAGAGAAAGAGGCAGAGAGAAAGAGACAGAGAGAAGAGAGAAAGAGAGCAGAGAGAAAGAAAGAGGCAGAGAGAAAGAGGCAGAAAGAAAGAGGCAGAGATAGAGGCAGAGAAAGAGAGAGAGAGAGAGAGAGAAAAAGGCAGAGAAAGAGGCAGAGAGAAAGAGGCACAGAGAAAGAGGCAGAGAGAACGAGGCAGAGAGAAGAAAGAGACAGAGAGAAGAAAGAGACAGAGAGAAAGAGGCAGAGAGAAAGAGGCAGAGAGAAAGAGGCAGAGAGATAGAGGCAGAGACAGAGAGAAAGAGAGGCAGAGAGAAAGAGGCAGAGAGAAAGAGGCAGAGAGAAGAGACAGAGAGAAAGAGAGAAAGAGACAGAGAGAAAGAGACGCAGAGACAAAGGGAGGCAGACACAAAGAGGCAGAGAGAAAGAAAGAGGCAGAGAGAAAGAAAGAGGCAGAGAGAAAGAAAGAGGCAGAGAGAACGAAAGAGACAGAGAGAACGAAAGAGGCAGAGACAAAGAAAGAGGCAGAGACAAAGAAAGAGGCAGAGAGAAAGAGGCAGAGAGAAAGAAAGAGGCAGAGAGAAAGAAAGAGGCAGAGAGAAAGAAAGAGCCAGAGAGAAAGAAAGAGGCAGAGAGAACGAAAGAGGCAGAGAGAAAGAAAGAGGCAGAGAGAAAGAAAGAGGCAGAGAGAAAGAGGCAGAGAGAAAGAGAGGCAGAGAGAAAGAGAGGCAGAGAGAAAGAGAGACAGAGACAGAGAGAAAGAGAGGCAGAGACAGAGAGAAAGAGAGGCAGAAAGAAAGAGAAAGAGGCAGAGATAGAGGCAGAGAGAACGAAAGAGACAGAGAGAACGAAAGAGACAGAGAGAAAGAGGCAGAGAGAAAGAGGCAGAGAGATAGAGGCAGAGACAGAGAGAAAAGAGGCAGAGAGAAAGAGGCAGAGAGAAAGAGGCAGAGAGAAAGAGAGACAGAGGCAGAGAGAAAGAGGCAGAGAGAAAGAGAGACAGAGAGAAGGAGGCAGAGAGAAAGAGACAGAGAGACAAAGAGACAGAAAGACAGAGGCAGAGAGAAAGAGACAGAGAGATACAGAGAGAAAGAGACAGAGAGAAAGAGACAGAGAAAGAGACAGAGAGAAAGAGACAGAGAGAAAGAGACAGAGAGAAAGAGACAGAGAGAAAGAAAGAGAGATACAGAGAGAAAGAAAGAGAGATACAGAGAGAAAGAGACAGAGAGAAAGAGGCGGAGAGAAAGAGAGAAAGGGAGAAAGAGGCAGAGAGAAAGAAAGAGGCAGAGAGAAAGAGTCAGAGAGAGAGAGAGAAAGAGGCAGAGAGAAAGAGGCAGAGAGAAAGAAAGAGAGAGGCAGAGACAGAGAGAAAGAGAGGCAGAGAGAAAGAGAAAGAGGAGAGAAAGAGGCAGAGAAAGAGGCAGAGAGAGAGACGAGAGAAAAGGCAGAGAAAGAGGCAGAGAGAAAGAGGCACAGAGAAAGAGGCAGAGAGAAGAGGCAGAGAGAAAGAGACAGAGAGAAAGAGGCAGAGAGAAAGAGGCAGAGAGAAAGAGGCAGAGAGAAGAGACAGAGAGAAAGAGAGGCAGAGACAAAGAGAGGCAGAGACAAAGAGGCAGAGAGAAAGAAAGAGGCAGAGAGAAAGAAAGAGGCAGAGAGAAAGAAAGAGGCAGAGAGAAAGAAAGAGACAGAGAGAAAGAAAGAGCAGAGACAAAGAGACAGAGAGAAAGAGGCAGAGAGAAAGAAAGAGGCAGAGAGAAGAAAGAGGCAGAGAGAGAAAGAGGCAGAGAGAAAGAAAGAGGCAGAGAGAAAGAGGCAGAGAGAAAGAGAGGCAGAGAGAAAGAGAGGCAGAGAGAAAGAAAGAGGCAGAGAGAAAGAGAGACAGAGACAGAGAGAAAAGAGGCAGAGAGAGAGAAAAGAGGCAGAAAGAAAGAAAGAGGCAGAGAGATAGAGGCAGAGAGAAAGAAAGAGACAGAGAGAAAAGAGACAGAGAGAAAGAGGCAGAGAGAAAGAGGCAGAGAGAAGAGGCAGAGACAGAGAGAAAGAGAAAGGCAGAGAGAAAGAGGCAGAGAGAAAGAGAGACAGAGACAGAGAGAAAGAGACAGAAGAAAGAGACAGAGAAAGAAAGAGAAAGAGACAGAGAGAAAGAGACAGAGAGAAAGAAAGAGAGAAAGAGAGAAAGAGACAGAGAGAAAGAGGCAGAGAGAAAGAGCAGAGAGAAAGAAAGAGGCAGAGAGAAAGAGAGAAGAGAAAGAGGCAGAGAGAGAAAGAGAGAAAGAGACAGAGAGAGAGAGAGAAAAGAGGCAGAGAAAGAGAGCAGAGAGAAAGAGGCACAGAGAAAGAGGCAGAGAGAAAGAGGCAGAGAGAAAGAAAGAGAGACAGAGAGAGAGAGAAAGAGAAAGAGAGAAAGAGGCAGAGAGAAAGAAAGAGGCAGAGAGAAAGAGAGAAAGAGAGAAAGAGGCAGAGATAGAGGCAGAGAAAGAGGCAGAGAGAGAGACGAGAGAAAAAGGCAGAGAAAGAGGCAGAGAGAAAGAGAGGCAGAGAGAACAGAGAGAAAGAGACAGAGAGAAAGAAAGAGACAGAGAGAAAGAGGCAGAGAGAAAGAGGCAGAGAGATAGAGGCAGAGACAGAGAGAAAGAGAGGCAGAGAGAAAGAGGCAGAGAGAAAGAGGCAGAGAGAAAGAGACAGAGAGAAAAGAGACAGAGAGACAGAGAGAAAGAGGCAGAGAGAAAGAGACAGAGAGATACAGAGAGAAAGAGAGGCAGAGAGAAAGAGAGGCAGAGAGAAAGAGAGACAGAGACAGAGAGAAAGAGAGGCAGAGACAGAGAGAAAGAGAGGCAGAGAGAAAGAGAAAGAGGCAGAGAGAAAGAAAGAGGCAGAGAAAGAGGCAGAGAGAAAGAGGCAGAGAGAAAGAGAGAAAGAGGCAGAAAGAAAGAGGCAGAGAGAAAGAGGCAGAGAGAAAGAGAGATGCAGAGAGAAAGAAAGAGAGACAGAGAGAAAGAAAGAGAGACAGAGACAGAGAGAAAGAGAGGCAGAGAGAAAGAGAAAGAGGCAGAGAGAAAGAAAGAGGCAGAGAAAGAGGCAGAGAGAAAGAGGCAGAGAGAAAGAGAGAAAGAGGCAGAGAGAAAGAGGCAGAGAGAAAGAGAGAAAGAGGCAGAGAGAAAGAGAGACAGAGAGAAAGAGGCAGAGAGAAAGAAAGAGAGAAAGAGGCAGAGAGAAAGAGAGATGCAGAGAGAAAGAAAGAGGCAGAGAGAAAGAAAGAGGCAGAGAGAAAAAAAGAGGCAGAGAGAAAGAGCAGAGAGAAAGAGAAGAGAGAAAGAGAGAGAGAAAAAGAGGCAGAGAGAAAGAAAGAGGCAGAGAGAAAGAAAGAGGCAGAGAGAAAGAAAGAGGCAGAGAGAAAGAAAGAGGCAGAGAGAAAGAAAGAGAGACAGAGAGAAGAAAGAGACAGAGAGAAGAAAGAGGCAGAGACAAAGAAAGAGGCAGAGACAAAGAAAGAGGCAGAGAGAAAGAGACAGAGAAAAGGCAGAGAGAGAGAGACAGAGAGAAAAGAGGCAGAGAGAAAGAGGCAGAGAAGAAAAGAGGGCAGAGAGAAGAGAGGCAGAGACAGAGAGAAAGAGACAGAGAGAAAGAGAGAAAGAGGCAGAGAGAAAGAGAAAAAGAGAGAAAGAGAGAGAGAAGAGGCAGAGAGAAAGAGAGAAAGAGAAAGAGAAAAGAGCAGAGAAAGAGGCAGAGAAAGAGAGACGAGAGAAAGAGGCAGCAGAGAAAGAGGCAGAGAGAAAGAGGCACAGAGAAAGAGGCAGAGAGAAGAGGCAGAGAGAAGAAAGAGACAGAGAGAAAAAGAGACAGAGAGAAAGAGGCAGAGAGAAAGAGGCAGAGAGAAAGAGGCAGAGAGAGAGGCAGAGACAGAGAGAAAGAGAGGCAGAGAGAAAGAGGCAGAGAGAAAGAGGCAGAGAGAAAGAGGCAGAGAGAAAGAGAGAAAGAGACAGAGAGAAAGATAGGCAGAGACAAAGAGAGGCAGAGACAAAGAGGCAGAGAGAAAGAAAGAGGCAGAGAGAAAGAAAGAGGCAGAGAGAAAGAAAGAAAGAGGCAGAGAGAAGAAAGAGACAGAGAGAAAGAAAGAGGCAGAGACAAAGAAAGAGGCAGAGACAAAGAAAGAGAGAAAGAAAGAGGCAGAGAGAAAAGAGCAGAGAGAAAGAAAGAGGCAGAGAGAACAAAGAAAGAGAGAGAGAAAGAAAGAGGCAGAAAGAAAGAAAGAGCAGAGAGAAAGAGGCAGAGAGAAAGAGAGCAGAGAGAAAAGAGGCAGAGAGAAAGAGCAGGCAGAGAGAAAGAGAGGCAGAGAAAGAGAGGCAGAGAGAAAGAGAAAGAGAGAAAGAGAGCAGAGAGAAAGAGAGAAAGAGACAGAGAGAAAGAGAGGCAGAGAGAAAGAGACAAAGAGACAGAGAGAAAGACAGAGAGAAAGAGGCAGAGAGAACTAAAGAGACAGAGAGAAAAGAGGCAGAGAGAAAGAGGCAGAGAGAAAGAAAGAGGCAGAGAGAAAGAGACAGAGAGAAAGAAAGAGGCAGAGAGAAAGAAAGAGACAGAGAGAAAGAGAGCAGAGAGAAAGAGGCAGAGAGAAAGAGAAAGAGAGAAGAGAAAGAGAGGCAGAGAGAAAGAGCAGAAGAGAAAGAGACAGAGAGAAAAGAGGCAGAGAGAAAGAGAGCAGAGACAGAGAGAAAGAGACAGAGAGAAAAGAGGCAGAGAGAAAGAGAAAGAGGCAGAGAGAATAAGAGAGGCAGAGAGAAAGTACAGAGAGAAAGAGGCAGAGAGAAAGAGGCAGAGACAAGAGAGGCAGAGAGAAAAGAGGCAGAGAGAAGAGAGAGACAGAGAGAAAGAGAGGCAGAGGCAAAAGAGGCAGAGAGAGAGGCAGAGAGAAAAGAGGCAGAGAGAAAGAAAGAGGCAGAGAGAGAGAAAGAGGCAGAGAGAAGAGAGAAAGAGGCAGAGACAGAGGAAGAGAAAGAGAGAAAGAAAGAGGCAGAGAAAGAGAGAAGAGAGAAAGAGGCAGAGAGAAAGAAAGAGGCAGAGAGAGAGAAAGAGGCAGAGAGAAAGAGGCAGAGAGAAAGAGAGGCAGAGAGAAAGAGAGACAGAGAGAAAAAGAGAGACAGAGACAGAGAGAAAGAGACAGAGAGAAAGAGAAAGAGAGAGAGAGATACAGAGAGAAAGAGGCAGAGAGAAAGAGACAGAGAGAAAGAGAGAGCAGAGAGAAAGAGGCAGAGAGAAAGAGGCAGAGAGAAGAAAGAGACAGAGAGAAGAAAGAGACAGAGAGAAAGAGGCAGAGAAAGAAAGAGGCAGAGAGAAAGAGGCAGAGACAGAGAGAAAGAGAGGCAGAGAGAAAGAGGCAGAGAGAAAGAAGAGAGCAGAGACAAAGAAAGAGGCAGAGACAAAGAAAGCAGAGAGAGAAGAAAGAGGCAGAGAGAAAGAGAAAGAGAACAGAGAGAAAGAGAGGCAGAGAGAAAGAGAGGCAGAGAGAAAGAGAAAGAGGCAGAGAGAAGAGAAAAGAGGCAGAGACAGAGAGAAAGAGGCAGAGAGAAAAGAAAGAGGCAGAGAGAAAGAAAGAGGCAGAGAAAGAGCAGAGAGAAAGAAAGAGCAGAGAGAAAGAAAGAGGCAGAGAGAAAGAGGCAGAGAGAAAGAGGCAGAGAGAAAGAGAGGCAGAGAGAAAGAAAGAGGCAGAGAGAAAGAAAGAGAGCAGAGAGAGAGAAAGAGAGGCAGAGAGAAAGAGAAAGAGGCAGAGAGAAAGAAAGAGCAGAGAAAGAGAGAGAGAAAGAGGCAGAGAGAACGAAAAAGAGAGAAAGAAGAAAGAGAGAAAGAAAGAGGCAGAGAGAAAGAGAGGCAGAGAGAAAGAGAGGCAGAGAGAAAGAAGAGGCAGAGAGAGAAAGAGCAGAGAGAGAAAGAGACAGAGAGAAAGAGAAAGAGGCAGAGAGAAAGAGAGAGAGAAAGAGGCAGAGAGAAAGAGAGAGAAAGAGAAAGAGCAGAGAGAAAGAGAAAGAGAGAAAGAGAGAAAGAGGCAGAGAGAGAGAGGCAGAGAGAAAGAGAGCAGCAGAGACAGAGAGAGAGAGAAAGAGCAGAGAGAAAGAAAGAGAGACAGAGAGAAAGAAAGAGGCAGAGAGAAAGAAAGAGAGACAGAGACAAAGAGACAGAGAGAAAGAAAGAGGCAGAGACAAAGAAAGAGGCAGAGACAAAGAAAGAGGCAGAGAGAAAGAGAAGAGAGAAAGAGAGAGAAAGAGAAGAGAGAAAGAGAGAGAGAGAAAGAGCAGAAAGAAAGACAGAGAGAAAGAGAAAGAGGCAGAGAGAGAAAGAGGCAGAGAGAGAGAGGCAGAGAGAAAGAGACAGAGAGAAAGAAGAGAGAGAAGAGAGAGGCAGAGAGAAAGAGAGAAAACAGAGATAGAGGCAGAGAAAGAGGCAGAGAGAGAGAGACAGAGAAAAGGCAGAGAAAGAGGCAGAGAGAAAGAGGCACAGAGAAAGAGGCAGAGAGAAAGAGGCAGAGAGAATGAAAGAGACAGAGAGAGAAAGAGACAGAGAGAAAGAGGCAGAGAGAAAGAGGCAGAGAGAAAGAGGCAGAGAGAAAGAGGCAGAGACAGAGAGAAAGAGAGGCAGAGAGAAAGAGGCAGAGAGAAAGAGGCAGAGAGAAAGAGGCAGAGAGAAAGAGAGAAAGAGACAGAGAGAAAGAGAGGCAGAGACAAAAGAGGCAGAGACAAAGAGGCAGAGAGAAAGAAAGAGGCAGAGAGAAAGAAAGAGGCAGAGAGAAAGAGAAAGAAAGAGAGAAGAGAGAAAGAGACAGAGAGAAAGAAAGAGGCAGAGACAAAGAAAGAGGCAGAGACAAAGAAAGAGGCAGAGAGAAAGAGACAGAGAGAAAGAAAGAGGCAGAGAGAACAGAAAGAAAGAGCAGAGAGAGAAAGAGGCAGAGAGAAAGAAAGAGGCAGAGAGAAAGAAAGAGCAGAGAGAAAGAAAGAGGCAGAGAGAAAGAAAGAGCAGAGAGAAAGAGAGAGCAGAGAGAAAGAGGCAGAGAGAAGAGAAAGAGAGACAGAGAAAGACAGAGAGAAAGAGAGCAGAGACAGAGAGAAAGAGAGGCAGAGAGAAAGAGAAAGAGAGAGATAGAGGCAGAGAGAGAGAAGAAAGAGACAGAGAGAAAAGAGACAGAGAGAAAGAGGCAGAGAAAGAGGCAGAGAGAAAGAGGCAGAGACAGAGAGACAGAGAAAGAAAGAGACAGAGAGAAAGAAAGAGAGAAAGAGACAGAGAGAAAGAGGCAGAGAGAAAGAGGCAGAGAGAAAGAGAGAAAGAGACAGAGAGAAAGAGACAGAGAGAAAGAGACAGAGAGAAAGAGGCAGAGAGAAAGAGAGAAAGAGAAAGAAAGAGACAAGAGAAAGAGGCAGAGAGAAAGAGAGCAGAGAGAAAGAGAGACAGAGAAAGAGAGAAAGAGACAGAGAGAAAGAAGAGAGAGAGAGAAAAGAAAGAGGAGAGAGAAAGAGGCAGAGAGAAAGAAAGAGGCAAAGAGAGAAAGAGACACAGAGAGAAAGAGGCAGAGAGAAAGAAAGAGACAGAGAGAGACAAAAGAGAGGCAGAGAGAAAGAGACAGAGAGAAAGAGACAGAGAGAAAAGAAAGAGAGAGAAAGAGGCAGAGAGAGAAAGAAAGAGGCAGAGAGAGAAGAGAAAGAGAGAAAGAGAGAGAGAAAAGACAGAGAGAAAGAAAGAGGCAGAGAGAAAGAAAGAGGCAGAGAGAAAGAGGCAGAGAGAAAGAGAAGAGAGCAGAGAGAAAGAGAGGCAGAGAGAAGAAAGAGACAGAGAGAAAAGAAAGAGAGAGAAAGAGGCAGAGAGAAAGAGGCAGAGAGAAAGAAGAGGCAAAGAGAAAGAAAGAGACAGAGAGAAAGAGGCAGAGAGAAAGAGAGAGCAGAGAGAAAGAGCAGAGAGAGAAAGAGGCAGAGAGAAAGAGGCAGAGAGAAAGAGGCAGAGAGAAAGAAAGAGACAAAGAGAGCAGAGAGAAAGAGGCAGAGAGAAAGAGACAGAGAGAAAGAAGAGCAGAGAGAAGAGAGAAAGAGGAAAGAGACAAGAGAAAGAGAGAGAGACAAAGAAAGAGAGCAGAAGAAAGAGCAGAGAGAAAGAAAGAGGCAGAGAGAAAGAAAGAGAGAGAGAGAAAAAGAGGCAGAGAGAAAGAAAGAGGCAGAGAGAAAGAAAGAGGCAGAGAGAAAGAAAGAGGCAGAGAGAAAGAAAGAGACAGAGAGAAAGAAGAGAGCAGAGAGAGAAAGAAAGAGGCAGAGAGAAAGAAAAGAGAAGAGAAAGAAAGAGGCAGAGAGAAAGAGGCAGAGAGAAAGAAGAGAGGCAGAGAGAGAAAAAGAGAGAGAGAGAAAGAGGCAGAGAGAAAGAAAGAGCAGAGAGAAAGAAAGAAAGAGGCAGAGAGAAAGAGAAAGAGAGAAAGAGGCAGAAGAGAGAGGCAGAGAGAAAGAGGCAGAGAAAGAGAGAGAGAAAGAGGCAGAGAGAAAGAAAGAGAGGCAGAGAGAAAGAGAGAGAGAAAAGAGGCAGAGAGAAAGAGGCAGAGAGAAAGAGAGAAAGAGAGGCAGAAAGAAAGAGAAGAGAGTCAGAGAAAGAGGCAGAGAGAAAGAGAAGAGGCAGAGAGAAAGAAAGAGAAGAGAGAGAAAGAGGCAGAGAGAGAAAGAGGCAGAGAGAGAAAGAGAGGCAGAGAGAAAGAAGACAGGCAGAGAAAGAGAAGAGAGAGCAGAGAGAAAGAGAAAGAGAGAAAGAGAGAGACAGAGAGAAAGAGACAGAGAGAAAGAGAGAGCAGAGAGAAAAGAAAGAGAGAGAAAGAGAAAGAGACAGAAAGAGGCAGAGAGAAAGAGGCAGAGAGAAAGAGGCAGAGAGAAAGAGGCAGAGAGAGAGAGAAAGAGACAGAGAGAAAGAGGCAGAGAGAGAAAGCAGAGAGAAAGAGGCAGAGAAAGAGGCAGAGAGAAAGAGAGCAGAGAGAAAAAGGCAGAGAAAGAGGCAGAGAGAAAGAGGCACAGAGAAAGAGGCAGAGAGAAGAGGCAGAGAGAAAGAAAGAGACAGAGAGAAGAGAAAGAGACAGAGAGAAAGAGGCAGAGAGAAAGAGGCAGAGAGAAAGAGGCAGAGAGATAGAGGCAGAGACAGAGAGAAAGAGAGGCAGAGAGAAAGAGGCAGAGAGAAAAAGAGAGCAGAGACAGAGAGAAAGAGAAAGAGACAGAGAGAAAGAGGCAGAGAAAAAGAGAAGAGAAAAGAGGCAGAGAGAAAGAAAGAGGCAGAGAGAAAGAAAGAGGCAGAGAGAAAGAAAGAGGCAGAGAGAATGAAAGAGGCAGAGAGAAAGAAAGAGGCAGAGACAAAGAAAGAGGCAGAGAGAAAGAAAGAGGCAGAGAGAAAGAGGCAGAGAGAAAGAGGCAGAGAGAAAGAAAGAGAGAGAGAGAAAGAAAGAGGCAGAGAGAAAGAAAGAGGCAGAGAGAAAGAAAGAGGCAGAGAGAGAAAGAGCAGAGAGAAGAGAAAGAGGCAGAGAGAAAGAGGCAGAGAGAAAGAGAGGCAGAGAGAAAGAGAGGCAGAGAGAAAGAGAGAAGAGACAGAGAGAAAGAGGCAGAGACAGAGAGAAAGAGAGGCAGAAAGAAAGAGAAAGAGGCAGAGAAAGAGGCAGAGAGAAAGAAAGAGACAGAGAGAGAAAGAGACAGAGAGAAAGAGGCAGAGAGAAAGAGGCAGAGAGAGAGGCAGAGACAGAGAGAAAGAGAGGCAGAGAGAAAGAGGCAGAGAGAAAGAGGCAGAGAGAAAGAAGCAGAGAGAAAGAGGAAAGAGAGAAAGAGAGAAGCAGAGAGAAAGAGGCAGAGAGAAAGAGAGAAAGAGAAAGAGAGAAGAGAGACAGAGAGCAGAGAGAGAGAGAAAGAGACAGAGAGAAAGAAAGAGAGATACAGAGAGAAAGAGACAGAGAGAAAAAGACAGAGAGAAAGAGGCAGAGAGAAAGAGACAAAGAAAGAGACAGAGAGAAAGAAAGAGAGAAAGAGAGAAAGAGACAGA
Organism: Oncorhynchus tshawytscha; assembly: GCF_018296145.1. Taxonomy (NCBI): domain Eukaryota; kingdom Metazoa; phylum Chordata; class Actinopteri; order Salmoniformes; family Salmonidae; genus Oncorhynchus; species Oncorhynchus tshawytscha. The sequence goes on from NW_024608110.1 coordinate 12,891, forward strand.
GAGAAAAGAGGCAGAGAGAAAGAGGCAGAGAGAAGAGAGAGAAGAGAGAGAAAGAGACAGAGAGAAAGAGAAAGAGAGCAGAGAGAAAGAAAGAGAGGCAGAGACAGAGAAAGAGGCAGAGAGAAAGAGAGAAAGAGAAAGAGAGAGAAAGAGAGAGAGAGAGAGAGAGAAAAAGGCAGAGAAAGAGGCAGAGAGAAAGAGGCACAGAGAAAGAGGCAGAGAGAAAGAGGCAGAGAGAAAGAAAGAGACAGAGAGAAAGAGGCAGAGAGAAAGAGGCAGAGAGAAAGAGGCAGAGAGATAGAGACAGAGAGAAAGATAGAGGCAGAGACAAAGAGAGGCAGAGACAAAGAGGCAGAGAGAAAGAAAGAGGCAGAGAGAAAGAAAGAGGCAGAGAGAAAGAAAGAGGCAGAGAGAAAGAAAGAGACAGAGAGAATGAAAGAGGCAGAGAGACAAAGAGACAGAGAGAAAGAGGCAGAGAGAAAGAAAGAGGCAGAGAGAAAGAAAGAGGCAGAGAGATCGAAAGAGGCAGAGAGAAAGAAAGAGGCAGAGAGAAAGAGGCAGAGAGAAAGAGAGGCAGAGAGAAAGAGAGGCAGAGAGAAAGAGAGGCAGAGAGAAAGAGAGACAGAGACAGAGAGAAAGAGAGGCAGAGACAGAGAGAAAGAGAGGCAGAAAGAAAGAGAAAGAGGCAGAGATAGAGGCAGAGAGAACGAAAGAGACAGAGAGAACGAAAGAGACAGAGAGAAAGAGGCAGAGAGAAAGAGGCAGAGAGATAGAGGCAGAGACAGAGAGAAAGAGAGGCAGAGAGAAAGAGGCAGAGAGAAAGAGGCAGAGAGAAAGAGGCAGAGAGAAAGAGGCAGAGAGAAAGAGAGGCAGAGAGAAAGAGAAGAGAGAAAGAGGCAGAGAGAAAGAGGCAGAGAGAAAGAGAAAGAGACAGAGAGAAAGAGAGGCAGAGAGAAAGAGGCAGAGAGAAAGAGAGAAAGAGAGAGATAGAGGCAGAGAAAGAGACAGAGAGAAAGAGAGAGAGAGAGGCAGAGAAAGAGGCAGAGAGAAAGAGAGCAAAGAGACAGAGAGAAAGAGGCAGAGAGAAAGAGACAGAGAGAAAGAGGCAGAGAGAAAGAAAGACAGAGAGAAAGAGACAGAGAGAAAGAAAGAGAGATACAGAGAGAAAGAGAAAGAGAGAAAGAGCACAGAGAAAGAGGCAGAGAGAAGAGAGAGAAAAGGCAGAGAGAAAGAGGCAGAGAGAAAGAGGCACAGAGAAAGAGGCAGAGAGAAAGAGGCAGAGAGAAAAAGAGACAGAGAGAAACGAAAGAGACAGAGAGAAAGAGGCAGAGAGAAAGAAAGAGGCAGAGAGAAAGAAAGAGGAAGAGAGAAAGAGGCAGAGACAGAGGCAGAGAAAGAGGCAGAGAGAGAGACGAGAGAAAAGGCAGAGAAAGAGGCAGAGAGAAAGAGGCACAGAGAAAGAGGCAGAGAGAAAGAGGCAGAGAGAAGAGAAAGAGACAGAGAGAAGAAAGAGACAGAGAGAAAGAGGCAGAGAGAAAGAGGCAGAGAGAAAGAGGCAGAGAGAGAAAAGAGGCAGAGAGAAAGAGGCAGAGAGAAAGAGGCAGAGAGAGAGAAAGAGGCAGAGAGAAAGAACAGAGAGAAAGAGAGAAAGAGACAGAGAGAAAGAGACAAGAGGCAGAGAGAAAGAGAGCAGAGAGAAGAGACAGAGAAAGAGAGGCAGAGACAGAGAGAAAGAGGCAGAGCACAAAGAAAGAGGCAGAGAGAAAGAAAGAGGCAGAGAGAAAGAAAGAGAGAGAGAGACAGAGAGAAGAGGCAAAGAGAGAAAGACAGAGAGAAAGAGGCAGAGAGAAAGAAAGAGGCAGAGAGAAAGAGACAGAGAAAGAAAGAGGCAGAGAGAAAGAAAGAGAGACAGACAGAGAGAAAAGAGGCAGAGAGAAGAGAAAGAGGCAGAGAGAACGAAAGAGGCAGAGAGAGAAAGAGGCAGAGAGAAAGAGGCAGAGAGAAAGAGAGACAGAGAGAAAGAGAGAAGAAAGAGGCAGAGAGAAAGAGGCAGAGAGAAAGAGATGCAGAGAGAAAGAAAGAGAGACAGAGAGAAAGACAGAGAGAAAGAGAGGCAGAGAGAAAGAGACAGAGAGGCAGAGAGAAAGAGGCAGAGAGAAGAGAGGCAGAGAGAAAGAGAGGCAGAGAGAAAGAGACAGAGAGAAAGAGAGAGAGAAAGAGACAGAGAGAAAGATTGCAGAGAGAAAGAGAGAAAGAGAGAGAGAGAGAGAGAAGAGGCAGAGAAAGAGCAGAGAAAAGAGACAGAGAGAAAGAGGCAGAGAGAAAGAGGCAAGAGAGAAAGAGGCAGAGAGAAAGAGAGAGAGAAAGGATACAGAGACAGAGAGAAAGAGAGAGAGAAAGAGAAGAGAGAAGAGAGAGAGAGAGAAGGCAGAGGCAGAGAGAAAAGAGACAGAGAAAGAGAAAAAGAGGCAGAGAGAAAGAGGCAGAGAGAAAAGAGGCAGAGAAAAGAGGCAGAGAAAGAGGCAGAGAGAAAGAGGCAGAGAGAAAGAGGCAGAGAGAAAGAGAGAGAGAAGAGAGCAGAGAGAGAAGAGAAGAAAGACACAGAGAGACAGAGTGAAAAGAGGCAGAGAGAAAGAGAAAGAGAGAGAAGAAAGGAGAGAGAGAAAGAGGCAGAGAGAAAGAGGCAGAGAGAAAGAGGCAGAGAGAAAGAGAGAAAAGAGGCAGAAAGAGAGGCAGAGAGAGAGGCAGAGAGAGAGAGGCAGAGAGAGAGCAGAGAGAGAGAGGCAGAGAGAAAGAGGCAGAGAGAAAGAGAAAGAGACAGAGAGAAAGAGGCAGAGACAGAGAGAAAGAGACAGAGAAAGAGAGAGGCAGAGAAAGAGAGGCAGAGAGAAAGAGAGAAAGGCAGAGAGAGAGAGGCAGAGAGAAAGAGGCAGAGAGAAAGAAAGAGAAAGAGAGAACAGAAAGAGGCAGAGAGGCAAGAGAAAGAGACAAAGAGAGAAAGAGGCAGAGACAGAGAGGCAGAGAGAGAAAGAGACAGAGAGAAAGAGAGGCAGAGAGAAAGAGAGGCAGAGAGAGGAGGCAGAGAGAAAGAGGAGAGAGAAAGAGGCAGAGACAGAGAGAGAAATAGACAGAGAGAAAGAGAAAGAGAGAAAGAGAGGCAGAGAAAGAGAGGCAGAGAGAGAGAGAGAAAGAGAGAAAGAGGCAGAGAGAAAGAGGCAGAGAGAAAGAGGCAGAGAGAAGAGAGAGCAGAGAGAAAGAGACAGAGAAAGAGAAAGAGAAAGAGAGAAAGAGAGAAAGAGCAGAGAGAGAGAGGCAGAGAGAAGAGGCAGAGAAAGAGGCAGAGAGAAAGAGGCAGAGAGAAACGAAAGAGGCAGAGAGAAAAGACAGAGAGAAAGAGGCAGAGAGAAAGAAAGAGGTGAAAGAGAGAAAGAGGCAGAGAGAGAGGCAGAGAGAAAGAGGCAGAGAGAGAGGCAGAGAAAGAGGCAGAGAAAGAGAGAGATCAAAGAGGAGAGAGACAAAGAGAGACAGAAGAGGCAGACAGAAAGAGAGAGAGAGAGAAAGAGACAAAGAGGCAGAGAGAGAGGCAGAGAGAGAGAGGCAGAGAGAAAGCAGAGAGAGAGAGACAGAGAGAAAGAGGCAGAGAGAAAAGAAAGAGGCAGAGAGAAAGAGAGACAGAGAGAAAGAAAGAGAAAGAGAGAAAGAAAGAGAAAAGACAGAGAGAGAGGCAGAGAGAGAGAGACAGAGAGAGAAGGCAGAGAGAGAGGGGCAGAGAGAAAGAGGCAGAGAGAAAGGCAGAGAGAAAGAGGGCAGAGAGAAAGAAAGAGAGAGAGAGAAAGAGAAAAGAAGAGAGAGAGGCAGAGAGAAAGAGCAGAGAGAGAGAGGCAGAGAGAGAGAGACGCAGAGAGAAAGAGGCAGAGAGAACAACGAAAGAGGCAGAGAGAAAGAAAGAGGCAGAGAGAAAATAAGAGGCAGAGAGAAACACAGGCACATCAAGAGGCAGAGAGAAAGAGAGGCAGAGAGAAGAGAGGCAGAGACAAAGAGAGACAGAGACACAGAGAAAGAGGCAGAGAGAAAGAGAGAGAAAGAAAGAGAGAAAGAGCAGAGAAAGAGACAGAGAGAAAGAGACAGAGAGAAAGAGAGAGAAAGAGGGAGAAAGAGACAGAGAGAAAGAGACAGAGAGAAAGAGAGAAAAAGGCAGAGAGAAAGAGGACAGAGAGAAAGAGGCAGAAAGAGAAAGAGACAGAGAGAAAAGAGGCAGAGAGAAAGAGACAAGAGACAGAGAAAGAGAAAGAGAGAAAGAGGCAGAGAGAAAGAGGCAGAGAGAAAAGAGAAAAAGAGGCAGAGAAAGAGAAAAAGAGGCAGAGAGAAAGAGAGGCAGAGAGAAAAGAGGCAGAGAGAAAGAGAGCAGAGAGAAAGAGATTGGCAGAGAGCAAGAGAGAGGCAGAGAGAGAGAGAGACAGAGAGAAAGAGAGGCAGCAGAGAGAAAGAGAGAGGCAGAGAGAAAGAGGCAGAGAGAAAGAGGCAGAGAAAAGAGGCAGAGAGAAAAGAGAAGAGAAAGAGGCAGAGAGAAAGAAAGAGGCAGAGAGAAAGAGGCAGAGAGAAAGAGGCAGAGAGAAAGAGAAAAGAGGCAGAGAGAAAGAGAAAGAGAGAGAAAGAGGCAGAGAGAAAGAGAGAGAGAGAAAGAGAAAATGAGAGGCAGAGCAGAGAGGCAGAGAGAAAGAGGCAGAGAGAAAGAGAGAAAGGCAGAGAGAAAGAGGCAGAGAGAAAGAGGCAGAAGAGAGGCAGAGAGAGAGAAAGAGACAGCAGAGAGAAAGAGGCAGAGAGAAAGAGAGAAAGAAGAGATGGCAGAGACAAAGAGGCAGACAAGAGAGGCAGAGAAAGAGAGAAAGAAAGAAAGAGACAGAAAAGAAAGAAAGAAAGAGAGAAAGAGGGCAGAGAGAAAGAGGCAGAGAGAAAGAGACAGAGAGACAGAGAGAAGAGAGAAAAAGAGACAGAGAGAAAGAGAAAAGACAGAGAGAAAGAGAGAGAGAGAAAGAGGCAGAGAGAAAGAGAGGCAGAGACAAAGAGAGGCAGAGACAAAGAGGCAGAGAGAAAGAAAGAGGCAGAGAGAGAAAGAGACAGAGAGAGAGAAAGAGGCAGAGACAAAGAAAGAGGCAGAGACAAAGAAAGAGGCAGAGAGAAAGGGACAGAGAGAAAGAGGCAGAGAGAAAGAAAGAGGCAGAGAGATCGAAAGAGGCAGAGAGAAAGAAAGAGGAAGAGAGAACGAAAGAGGCAGAGAGAACGAAAGAGGCAGAGAGAAAGAAAGAGGCAGAGAGAAAGAGAGGCAGAGAGAAAGAGAGGCAGAGAGAAAGAGAGGCAGAGAGAAAGAGAGACAGAGATAGAGAGAAAGAGAGGCAGAGACAGAGAGAAAGAGAGGCAGAGAGAAAGAGAAAGAGGCAGAGATAGAGGCAGAGAAAAAGGCAGAGAGAGAGAGACGGAGAGAAAAAGGCAGAGAGAGAGGCAGAGAGAAAGAGGCACAGAGAAAGAGGCAGAGAGAACGAAAGAGACAGAGAGAAAGAAAGAGACAGAGAGAAAGAGGCAGAGAGAAAGAGGCAGAGAGATAGAGGCAGAGACAGAGAGAAAGAGAGGCAGAGAGAAAGAGGCAGAGAGAGAAAGAGAGACAGAGAGAAAGAGACAGAGAGAAAGAGGCAGAGAGAAAGAGGCAGAGAGAGAGAGAGAGAGAGAGAGGCAGAGAGAAAGAGGCAGAGAGAAAGAGGCAGAGAGAAAGAGAGACAGAGACAGAGAGAAAGAGACAGAGAGAAAGAGAGAGAAAGAGACAGAGAGAAAAGAGGCAGAGAAAGAAAGAGGCAGAGAGAAAGAAAGAGGCAGAGAGAAAAGAGACAGAGAGAGAAAGAGGCAGAGACAAAGAGAAAGAGGCAGAGAGAAAGAGAAAGAGGCAGAGAGAAAGGGACAGAGAGAAAGAGGCAGAGAGAAAGAAAGAGGCAGAGAGATCAAAAGAGGCAGAGAGAAAGAAAGAGGCAGAGAGAAGAAAGAGGCAGAGAGAACGAAAGAGGCAGAGAGAAAGAAAGAGGCAGAGAGAAAGAGAGGCAGAGAGAAAAGAGGCAGAGAGAAAAGAGGCAGAGAGAAAGAGAGACAGAGACAGAGAGAAAAGAGAGGCAGAGACATAGAGAAAGAGAGGCAGAGAGAAAGAGAAAGAGGCAGAGAGGCAGAGAAAAGAAAGCAGAGAGAGAGACAGAGAGAAAAGGCAGAGAGAGAGGCAGAGAGAAAGAGGCACAGAGAAAGAGGCAGAGAGAAAGAAAGAGACAGAGAGAACGAAAGAGACAGAGAGAGAAGGCAGAGAGAAAGAGGCAGAGAGAAAGAGGCAGAGACAGAGAGAAAGAGAGGCAGAGAGAAAGAGGCAGAGAGAAAGAGAGACAGAGAGAAAGAGGCAGAGAGAAAGAGACAGAGAGACAAAGAGACAGAGAGAAAGAGGCAGAGAGAAAGAGACAGAGAGATACAGAGAGAAAGAGACAGAGAGAAAGAGACAGAGAGAAAGAGACAGAGAGAAAGAGACAGAGAGAAAGAAAGAGAGATACGGAGAGAAAGAGACAGAGAGAAAGAGGCAGAGAGAAAGAGGCGGAGAGAAAGAGAGAAAGAGAGAAAGAGGCAGAGAGAAAGAGAGAAAGAGGCAGAGAGAAAGAGGCAGAGAGAAAGAGGAAAGAGAGAGAAAGAGGCAGAGAAAGAAAGAGGCAGAGAGAAGGAGAGAAGAGACAGAGAGAAGAGAGGCAGAGACAGAGAGAAAAGAGGCAGAGAGAGAGAGAAAGAGAGAAAGAGGCAGAGAAAGAGGCAGAGAGAAAGAGCAGAGAGAAAGAGGCAGAGAGAGAAGAGGCAGAGAGAAAGAGGCAGAGAGAGAGAGGCAGAGAGAGAGGCAGAGAGAAAGAGGCAGAGAGGCAGAGAGAAAGAGGCAGAGAGAAAGAGGCAGAGAGAAAGAGAGGCAGAGAGAAAGAGACAGAGAAAGAGAGACAGAGAGACAGAGAGAAAGAAAGAGAGAAAGAGACAGAGAGAAAGAGAGAGAGAGGCAGAGACAAGGAGGCAGAGACAAAGAGGCAGAGAGAAAGAGAGGCAGAGAGAAAGAGGCAGAGAGAAAGGGGCAGAGAGAAAGAGGCAGAGACAGAGAGAAAGAGACAGAGAGAAAGAGAAAAAGAGGCAGAGAGAAAGAGACAGAGACAGAGAGAAAGAGAGAGAGAGAGAGAAAGAGAGAAAGAGAGAGAGAGAAAGAGACAAAAAGAGGCAGAGAGAGAGACAAAAAGAGGCAAGAGAGAGAGGCAGAGACAGAGAGCAGAGAGAAAGAGAAAGGAGACAGAGAGAAAGAGACAGAGAGAAAGACAGAGAGACAGAGAGAAGAGAGACAGAGAGAAAGAGGCAGAGAGAAAGAGAGAAAGAGACAGAGAGAAAGAGAGAGAGAGGCAGAGAGAAAGAGGCAGAGACAAAGACAGAGAGAAAGGAGAGGCAGAGAGAAAGAGGCAGAGAGAAAGGGGCAGAGAGAAAGAAGCAGAGAGAGAGAAAGAGACAGAGAGAAAGAGAAAAAGAGGCAGAGAGAAGCAGAGAGAAAGAGGCAGAGAGAAAGAGGCAGAGAGAAAGAGGCAGAGAGAAGAGGCAGAGAGAGAAAGAGGAAAGAGAGAAAGAGGCAGAGAGAAAGAGGCAGAGAGAAAGAGGCAGAGAGAGAGAGGCAGAGAGAGAAAGAGGCAGAGAGAAAGAGGCAGAGAGAAAGAGGCAGAAAGAGAGAGAGAAAAGAAAGAGCAGAGAGAAAGAGGCAGAGAAAAGGCAGAGAGAGAGAGAGGCAGAGAGAAGAGAGAGCAGAGAGAAAGAGAGAGAAAGAAAGAGAGATGCAGAGAGAAAGAGAAGAGAGACAAGAGGCAGAGAGAAAGAGGCAGAGAGGCAGAGAGAAAGAGAGAAGCAGAGAGAAGAAGAGACAGAGAGAAAGACGCAGAGACAGAGAGAAAGGCAGAGAGAAAGAGGCAGAGAGAAAGAGAGAGAGCAGAGAGAAAGGGGCAGAGAGAAAGGCAGAGCAGAGAGAAAGAGGCAGAGAGAAAAGCAGAGACAGAGAGAAAGAGACAGAGAGAAAGAAAGAGGCAGAGAGAAAGAGAGAGAAGAGAGAGAGAAAGAGGATAGAGAAAGAGGCATAGAAAGAAAGAGAGAAAGAAAGAGGCAGAGAGAAAGAGGCAGAGAGAAAGAGGCAGAGAGAGAGGCAGAGAAAAAGGCAGAGAGAAAGAGGCAGAGAGAAAGAGGCAGAGAGGAAGAGGCAGAGAGAAAGAGGCAGAGAGAAAGAGGCAGAGAGAAAGAGGCAGAGAGAAAGAGGCAGAGAGAAAGAGAGGCAGAGAGAGAGAGAGGCAGAGAGAGAGAGAGGCAGAGAGAAAGAGGCAGAGAAAGAGAGGCAGAGAGAGAGGGGCAGAGAGAGAGAGGCAGAGAGAGAGGCAGAGAGAAAGAGGCAGAGAGAAAGAGGCAGAGAGAAAGAGGCAGAGAGAAAGAGAGGCAGAGAGAAAGAGAGGCAGAGAGAAAGACAGAGAAAGAGAGACAGAGAGACAGAGACAGAGAGAAAGAGAGAAAGAGACAGAGAGAAAGAGAGAGAGAGGCAGAGACAAAGAGGCAGAGAGAAAGAGGCAGAGAGAAAGAGAGAGAGAGAAAGAGGCAGAGAGAAAGGGGCGGAGAGAAAGAGGCAGAGAGAGAGAAAGAGGCAGAGAGAAAGAGGCAGAGAAAGAGAGAAGAGAGAGAAAGAGGCAGAGAGAAAGAGGCAGAGAGAAAGAGGCAGAGAGAAGAGGCAGAGAAAGAGCAGAGAAAGAGAGGCAGAGAGAAAGAGGCAGAGAGAAAGAGGCAGAGAGAAAGAGGCAGAAGAAAGAGACAGAAAGAAAGAGACAGAGAGAAGAAGAGAGAGAGAGAAAGAGGCAGAGAGAAAGAGGCAGAGAGAAAGAGGCAGAGAGAAAGAGGCAGAGAGAAAGAGACAGAGAGAAAGACACAGAGAGAAAGAGAAAAAGAGGCAGAGAGAAAGAGGCAGAGAGAGAGAGGCAGAGAGAAAGAGAGAAAGATTCAGAGAGAAAGAGGCAGAGAGAAAGAGACAAAAAGAGAAAGAGACAGAGACAAAGAGGCAGAAAGAAAGGGAGACAGAGAGAAAGGGAGACAGAGAGAAAGGGAGACAGAGAGAAAGGAGACAGAGAGAAAGAGACAGAGAGAAAGAGAGACAGAGAGAAAGGGAGACAGAGAGAAAGGAGACAGAGAGAAAGGGAGACAGAGAGAAAGGAGGCAGAGAGAAAGGGAGGCAGAGAGAAAGGAGGCAGAGAGAAAGGAGGCAGAGAGAAAGGGAGGCAGAGAGAAAGAGGCAGAGAGAGAGAGGCAGAGAGAGAGAGGCAGAGAGAAAGAGGCAGAGAGAAAGAGGCAGAGAGAAAGAGGCAGAGAGAAAGAGGCAGAGAGGAAGAGGCAGAGAGGAAGAGCAGAGAGAAAGAGGCAGAGAGAAAGAGGCAGAGAGAAAGAGGCAGAGAGAAAGTGGCAGAGAGAGAGAGGCAGAGAAAAAGACAGAGGCAGAGAGAAAGAGGCAGAGACAGAGAGAAAGAGGCAGAGACAGAGAGAAAGAGACAGAGAGAAAGAGAAAAAGATGCAGAGAGAGAGAGGCAGAGAGAGAGAGGCAGAGAGAAAGAGGCAGAGAGGCAGAGAGAAAGACAGAGGCAGAGAGAAAGAGGCAGAGACAGAGAGAAAGACGCAGAGACAGAGAGAAAGAGGCAGAGAGAAAGAGGCAGAGAGAAAGTGGCAGAGAGAAAGGGGCAGAGAGAAAGGGGCAGAGAGAAAGGGGCAGAGAGAAAGAGGCAGAGACAGAGAGAAAGAGACAGAGAGAAAGAGAAAAGAGGCAGAGAGAAAGAGAGAGAGAGAAAGAGGCAGAGAGAAAGAGAGGCAGAGAGAAAGAGGAGAGAGAAAGAGGCAGAGAGAAAGAGGCAGAGAGAAAAGAGGCAGAGAGAAAGAGGCAGAGAGAAAGAGGCAGAGAGAAAGAGAGGCAGAGAGAAAGAGGCAGAGAGAAAGAGGCAGAGAAAGAGGCAGAGAGAAAGAGGCAGAGAGAAAGAGGCAGAGAGAAAGAGGCAGAGAGAAAGAGGCAGAGAGAGAGAGGCAGAGAGAGAGAGGCAGAGAGAGAGAGGCAGAGAGAAAGAGGCAGAGAGAAAGAGAGAGAGAGAGGCAGAGAGAAAGAGGCAGAGAGAGAGGCAGAGAGAGAGAGGCAGAGAGAGAGGCAGAGAGAAGAGAGGCAGAGAGAAAGAGGCAGAGAGAAAGAGGCAGAGAGAAAGAGAGGCAGAGAGAAAGAGAGGCAGAGAGAAAGAGACAGAGAAAGAGAGAAGAGAGACAGAGAGAAAAGAGAGAGAGAGAAAGAGAGAAAGAGACAGAGAGAAAGAGAGAGAAAGAGGCAGAGACAAAGAGGCAGAGAAAAAGAGGCAGAGAGAAAGAAAGAGGCAGAGAGAAAGAGAGAGCAGCAGAGAAGAGAGGCAGAGAGAAAGAGGCAGAGAGAAAGAGGCAGAGAGAAAAGAGGCAGAGAGAAAGGGGCAGAAAGAGAAAGAGAGGCAGAGAGAAAGAGGCAGAGAGAAAGAGGCAGAAAAGAGGCAGAGAAAGAGAAAAAGAGGCAGAGAGAGAGGCAGAGAAAAGAGGCAGACAGAAAGAGGCAGAGAGAGAGAGAAAGAGAGAAAGAAAGAGACAGAGAAAGAGAGAGAGGCAGAGAGAAAGAGGCAGAGAGAAAGAGGCAGAGAGAAAGAGGCAGAGAGAAAGAGGCAGAGAGAAAGAGACAGAGAGAGAGAGGCAGAGAGAGAGGCAGAGAGAAAGAGGCAGAGAGAAAGAGGCAGAGAGAAAGAGGCAGAGAGAAAGAGGCAGAGAGAAGAAGAAAGAGAGCAGAGAGAAAGAGGCAGAGAGAAAGAGGCAGAGAGAAAGAGACAGAGAGAAAGAGGAGAGAGAAAGAGAGAGAGAAAGAGACAGAGAGAAAGAGGCAGAGAGAGAAAGAGACAGAAAGAGGCAGAGAGAAAGAAAGAGAGAAAGAGACAGAGAGAAAGAGGCAGAGAAAGAGACAGAGACAGAGAGAAAGAGAGAGAAAGAAAGAGAGAAAGAGGCAGAGAGAGAAAGAGGCAGAGAGAGAGAGAGAAAGAGGCAGAGAGAAAGAAAGAGGCAGAGAAAGAAAGAGGCAGAGAGAAAGAAAGAGGCAGAGAGAAAGAAAGAGAGGCAGAGGGAAAGAGGCAGAGAGAAAGAGAGACAGAGACAAGAAAGAGACAGAGAGAAAGAGAGGCAGAGACAAAGAGGCAGAGACAAAGAGGCAGAGAGAAAGAGGCAGAGAGAAAGAAAGAGGCAGAGAGAAAGAAAGAGGCAGAGAGAAAGAAAGAGGCAGAGAGAAAGAAAGAGAGGCAGAGGGAAAGAGGCAGAGAGAAAGAGAGAGGCAGAGACAAAGAAAGAGGCAGAGAGAAAGAGACAGAGGCAGAGAGAAAGAGACAGAGAGAAAGAGAGGCAGAGAGAAAGAGAGGCAGAGAGAAAGAGGCAGAGAGAAAGAGGCAGAGAGAAAGAGGCAGAGAGAAGAAAGAGGCAGAGAGAAGAAAAGAGGCAGAGAGATCGAAAGAGGCAGAGAGAAAGAAAGAGGCAGAGAGAAAGAGGCAGAGAGAAAGAGAGGCAGAGAGAAAGAGAGGCAGAGAGAAAGAGAGGCAGAGAGAAAGAAAGAGGCAGAGAAAGAGGCAGAGAGAAAGAGGCAGAGAGAAAGAGAGAAAGAGACAGAGAGAAAGAGAGAGAGAAAGAGGCAGAGAGAAAGAGGCAGAGAGAAAGAGGCAGAGAGAAAGAGGCAGAAAGAAAGAGGCAGAGAGAAAGAAAGAGGCAGAGAGAAAGAAAGAGGCAGAGAGAAAGAAAGAGAGACAGAGAGAAAGAAAGAGAGATACAGAGAGAAAGAGAGGAAGAGAGAAAGAGGCAGAGAGAAAGAGACAGAGAGAAAGGGAGAAAGAGGCAGAGAGAAAGAGGCAGAGAGACAGAGAGAAAGAGGCAGAGAGAAAGAGGAAGAGAGAAAGAGGCAGAGAGAAAGAGACAGAGACAGAGATAAAGAGACAGAGATAAAGAGAAAAAGAGGCAGAGAGAGGGAGGCAGAGAGAGAGAGCAGAGAGAAAGAGAAAGAGGCAGAGAGGCAGAGAGCAAGAGGCAGAGAGCAAGAGGCAGAGAGAAAGAGGCAGAGAGAAATAGACAGAGAGAAAGAGACAGAGAGAAAGAGACAGAGAGAAAGAGAGGCAGAGACAAAGAGGCAGAGAGGAAGAGGCAGAGAGAAAGAGGCAGAGAGAAAGAGGCGAGAGAGAGAGGCAGAGAGAAGAGGCAGAGAGAAAGACAGAGGCAGAGAGAAAGAGGCAGAGACAGAGAGAAAGAGAAAAAGACAGAGAGAAAGAGAAAAAGAGCCAGAGAAAGAGAGCAGAGAGAGAGAGGCAGAGAGAGAGAGGCAGAGAGAGAGGCAGAGAGAAAGAGGCAGAGAGGCAGAGACAAAGAGGCAGAGAGAAAGAGACAGAGAGAAAGGGAGAAAGAGGCAGAGAGAAAGAGGCAGAGAGACAGAGAGAAAGAGGCAGAGAAAGAGGCAGAGAGAAAGAGGCAGAGAGAGAAAGAGACAGAGAGAAAGAGACAGAGAGAAAGAGAAAAGAGGCAGAGAGGCAGAGAGAGAGAGGCAGAGAGAAAGAGAGAAAGAGGCAGAGAGGCAGAGAGAAAGAGGCAGAGAAAGAGGCAGAGAGAAAGAGGCAGAGAGAAAGAGACAGAGAGAAAGAGACAGAGAGAAAGAGACAGAGAGAAAGAAAGAGGCAGAGACAAAGAGGCAGAGAGAAGAGGCAGAGAGAAAGAGGCAGAGAGAAGAGGCAGAGAGAAAGAGAGGCAGAGAGAAAGAGGCAGAGAGAAAGAAAGAGAGAAAGAGGCAGAGAGAAAGTGGCAGAGAGAGAGAGGCAGAGAAAAAGACAGAGGCAGAGAGAAAGAGGCAGAGACAGAGAGAAAGAGGCAGAGACAGAGAGAAAGAGACAGAGAGAAAGCGAAAAAGATGCAGAGAGAGAGAGGCAGAGAGAGAGAGGCAGAGAGAAAGAGGCAGAGAGGCAGAGAGAAAGACAGAGGCAGAGAGAAAGAGGCAGAGACAGAGAGAAAGACGCAGAGACAGAGAGAAAGAGGCAGAGAGAAAGAGGCAGAGAGAAAGGCAGAGAGAAAGAGAGAGAGAAAGGGGCAGAGAGAAAGGGGCAGAGAGAAAGAGGCAGAGACAGAGAGAAAGAGACAGAGAGAAAGAGGCAGAGAGAAAAAGAGAGAAAGAGGCAGAGAGAGAAGAGAGGCAGAGAGAGAAGAGGCAGAGAGAAAGAGGCAGAGAGAAAGAGGCAGAGAGAAAGAGGCAGAGAGAAAGAGGCAGAGAGAAAGAGAGGCAGAGAGAAAGAGGCAGAGAGAAAGAGCAGAGAGAAAGAGGCAGAGAAAGAAGAGAAGAGGCAGAGAGAAAGAGGCAGAGAGAAAGAGCAGAGAGAGAGAGAGGCAGAGAGAAAGAGGCAGAGAGAGAGGCAGAGAGAAAGAGGCAGAGAGAAAGAGGCAGAGAGAGGCAGAGCAGAGAGAAAGAGGCAGAGAAAGAGCAGAGAGAGGCAGAGAGAAAGAGGCAAGAGAAAGAGAGGCAGAGAGAAAGAGGCAGAGAGAGAACAGAGGAGAGAGAAAGAGGCAGAGAGAAAAGAGAGCAGAGAGAAAGAGGCAGAGAGAAAGAGGCAGAGAGAAAGAGGCAGAGAGAAAGAGAGAAAGAGGCAGAAGAAAGAGGCAGAGACAAAGAGGCAGAGAGAAAAAGAGGCAGAGAGAAAGAAAGAGGCAGAGAGAGAAAGAGGCAGAGAGAGAAAGAAAGAGGCAGAGAGAAAGAGAAAGAGGCAGAGAGAAAGAGGCAGAGAGAAAAAGAGAGAAAGAGGCAGAGAGAAAGAGGCAGAGAGAGAGGCAGAGAGAGAAAGAGAAAGCAGAGAGAAAGAAACAGCAGAGAGAAGAGGCAGAAGAGAGGCAGAGAGAAAGAGAGCAGAGAGAAAGAGAGCAGAGAAAGAGAGGCAGAGAGAAAGAGGCAGAGAGAAAGAGGCAGAGAGAAAGAGGCAGAGAGAAAGAGGCAGAGAGAAAGAGGCAGAGAGAAAGAGAGAAAGAGAGAAAGAAAGAGAGAGAGAGAAAGAGACAGAGAGAAAGAGAAAAAGAGGGAGAGAAAGAAAGAGGCAGAGAGGCAGAGAGAAGAGAGCAGAGAGAAAGAGGCAGAGAGAAAGAGCAGAGAGAAAGAGGCAGAGAGAAGAGAGAGGCAGAGAGAAAGAGGCAGAGAGAAAGAGAGGCAGAGAGAAAGAGGCAGAGAGAAAGAGGCAGAGAGAAAGAGGCAGAGAGAAAGAGAAAGAAAGAGGCAGAGAGAAAGAGGCAGAGAGAAAGAGGCAGAGAGAAAGAGGACAGAGAGAAAGAGAGCAGAGAAAGAGAAAGAGGCAGAGAGAAAGAAAGAGGCAGAGAGAAAGAGGCAGAGAAAGAGGCAGAGAGAAGAGAGGCAGAGAGAAAGAGACAGAGAGAAAGAGGCAGAGAGAAAGAGGCAGAGAGAAAGAGGCAGAGAGAAGAGCAGAGCAGAGATAAAGGCAGAGATAAGAGAGAAAAGAGGCAGAGAAGAGGCAGAGAGAGAGAGGCAGAGAGAAAGAGAGAGAAAGAGGCAGAGAGAAGAAAGAGGCAGAGAGAAAGAGGCAGAGAGAAAGAGGCAGAGAGAAAGAGGCAGAGAGAAGAGACAGAGAGAAAGAGGCAGAGAGAAAGAGAGGCAGAGAGAAAGAGGCAGAGAGAAAGAGCAAGAGAAAGAGGCAGAGAGAAAGAGGCAGAGAGAGAGAGGCAGAGAGAGAGGCAGAGAGAAAGAGGCAGAGAGAAAGAGGCAGAGACAGAGAGAAAGAGCAGAGACAGAGAGAAAGAGAAGAGAGCAGAGAAAGAGCAGAGCAGAGAGAAGAGAGAGAGAGGCAGAGAGAAAGAGGCAGAGAGAAAGAGGCAGAGAGAAAGAGGCAGAGAGAAAGAGGCAGAGAGAAAGAGGCAGAGAGAAAGAGAGAAAGAGGCAGAGAGAAAGAGACAGAGAAAGAGACAGAGAGAAAGAGAAAAGAGGCAGAGAGAAAGAGGCAGAGAGCAAAGAGGCAGAGAGAAAGAGAGAAAGAGAGAAAGAAAGAGGCAGAGAGAAAGAAAGAGGCAGAGAGAAAGAAAGAGACAGAGAGAAGAAAGAGGCAGAGACAAAGAAAGAGGCAGAGAGAAAGAGGCAGAGAGAAAGAGACAGAGGCAGAAGAAAGAGGCAGAGAGAAAGAGAGGCAGAGAGAAAGAGAGGCAGAGAGAAAGAGGCAGAGAGAGAGAAAGAGGCAGAGAGAAAGAGGCAGAGAGAAAGAGGCAGAGAGAGAAAGAGGCAGAGAGAAAGAAAGAGGCAGAGAGAAAGAGGCAGAGAGAAAGAGAGGCAGAGAGAAAGAGAGGCAGAGAGAAAGAGAGGCAGAGAGAAAGAAAGAGGCAGAGAGAAAGAAAGAGGCAGAGAGAAAGAAAGAGACAGAAAGAAGAGAAAGAGCAGAGAGAAAGAGGCAGAGAGAAAGAGGCAGAGAGAAAGAGGCAGAGAGAAAGAAAGAGGCAGAGAGAAAGAAAGAGAGCAGAAAGAAAAGAGACAGAGAGAAAGAGAAGAGAGAAAGAGGCAGAGAGAAAGAGGCAGAGAGAAAGAGACAGAGAGAGAAGAAAGAGGCAGAGAGAAAGAGAGAAGAGGCAGAGAGAAAGAGGCAGAGAGAAAGAGGCAGAGAGAAAGAGGCAGAGAGAAAGAGAGCAGAGAGAAAGAGGCAGAGAGAAAGAAGAGAGGCAGAGAGAAAGAGGCAGAGAGAAGAGAAGAGAGGCAGAGAGAAAGAGCAGAGAGAAAGAGGCAGAGAGAAAGAGGCAGAGAGAAAGAGACAGAGAGAAAGAGGCAGAGAGAGATACAGAGAGAAAGAGAGGCAGAGAGAAAGAGGCAGAGAGAAAGAGGCAGAGAGAAAGAGGCAGAGAGAAAGAGACAGAGAGAGACAGAGAGAAAGAGACAGAGAGAAAGAAAGAGAGAAAGAGGCAGAGAGAAAGAAAGAGGCAGAGAGAAAGAGAGAAAGAGGCAGAGAGAAAGAGGCAGAGAGAAAGAGGCAGAGAAAGAGAAGAGAGCAGAGAGAAAGAGACAGAGAGAAAGAAAGAGAGAAAGAGGCAGAGAGAAAGAAAGAGGCAGAGAGAAAGAGAGAGAGAGACAGAAAGAAAGAGGCAGAGAGAAAGAGAGAAAGAGGCAGAGAGAAAAGAGAGAAAGAGAGAAAGAGGCAGAAGAGAAAGAGGCAGAGAGAAAGAAAGAGGCAGAGAGAAAGAAAGAGGCAGAGAGAAAGAAAGAAAAGAGAGAGAGAAAGAGGCAGAGAAAGAGCAGAGAGAGACAGAGAGAAAGAGAGGCAGAGAGAGACAGAGAGAAAGAGAGGCAGAGAGAAAGAGAGGCAGAGACAAAGAGGCAGAGAGAAAGAGGCAGAGAGAAGAGAAAGAGGCAGAGAGAAAGAAAGAGGCAGAGAGAAAGAAAGAGAAAGAGAGAAAGAAAGAGGCAGAGAAAGAAAGAGGCAGAGAGAAAGAAAGAGGCAGAGAGAAAGAGACAGAGAGAGAGAGAGGCAGAGAGAAAGAGGCAGAGAGAAAGAGGCAGAGAGAAAGAAAGAGGCAGAGAGAAAGAAAGAGGCAGAGAGAGAGAAAGAGGCAGAGAGAAAGAAAGAGGCAGAGAGAAAGAAAGAGGCAGAGAGAAAGAAAGAGGCAGAGAGAAAGAAAGAGGCAGAGAGAAAGAAAGAGGCAGAGAGAAAGAGGCAGAGAGAGAGAAAGAGAGAGAAAGAGGCAGAGAGAGAAAGAGGCAGAGAGAAAGAGGCAGAGAGAGAAAGAGGCAGAGAGAAAGAAAGAGGCAGAGAGAAAGAGAGAGAAAAGAGAGAGAAAGAGCAGAGAGAAAGAGGCAGAGAGAAAGAGAGAAAAAGAGGCAGAGAGAAAGAGGCAGAGAGAAAGAGGCAGAGAGAAAGAAGAGGCAGAGAGACAGAGAAAGAGGCAGAGAGAAAGAGAAAAGAGGCAGAGAGAAAGAGGCAGAGAGAAAGAGGCAGAGAGAAAGAGAAAAAGAGAGAAAGAGGCAGAGAGAAAGAGAAAGAGGCAGAGAGAAAGAGGCAGAGAGAAAGAGAGAGAGAAAGAGGCAGAGAGGAAAGCAGAGAAAGAGGCAGAGAGAAAGAGCAGAGAGAAAGAGGCAGAGAGAAAGAAGAGAGAAAAGCAGAGAGAAAGAAAGAGGCAGAGAGAAAGAAAGAGACAGAGAGAAAGAAAGAGGCAGAGAGAAAAAGCAGAGAGAGAGAGGCAGAGAGAAAGAAAGAGAGAGGCAGAGAAAAAGAGAGGCAGAGAGAAAGAGGCAGAGAAAGAGAAGAGAGAGAGAGAAAGAGGCAGAGAGAAAGAGGCAGAGAGACAGAGAGAAAGAGGCAGAGAGAAAAAGAGAGAAAGAGGCAGAGAGAAAGAGACAGAGACAGAGATAAAGAGAGAGATAAAGAGAAAAAGAGGCAGAGAGAAGAGGCAGAGAGAAAGAGAGAAAGAGGCAGAGAGGCAGAGAGCAAGAGGCAGAGAGCAAGAGGCAGAGAGAAAGAGCAGAGAGAAAAGAGAGAAAGAGGCAGAGAGAAAGAGACAGAGAGAAAAGAGGCAGAGAAAGAGGCAGAGAGCAAGAGAAGAGAGACAGAGAGAAAGAGGCAGAGAGAAAGAGGCAGAGAGAAAGAGGCAGAGAGAAAGAGGCAGAGAGAAAGAAGAGAGACAGAGAGAAAGAGACAGAGAGAAAGAGACAGAAAGAGAAAGAGAGAGAAAGAGAGCAGAGAAAGAGCAGAGAGAGAGAGGCAGAGAAGAGAGGCAGAGAGAGAAAGAGGCAGAGAGAAAGAGGCAGAGAGAGAAGAGACAGAGAGAAAGAGACAGAGAGAAAGAGGCAGAGAGAAAAAGAGGCAGAGAGAAAGAGACAGAGAAGAAAGAGACAGAGAGAAAGAGCAGAGAGAAAGAGAAAGAGATGCAGAGAGAGAAAGAGGCAGAGAGAAAGAGAGAAAGAGGCAGAGAGAAAGAGGCAGAGAGAGAAAGAGGCAGAGAGAAAAGAGGCAGAGAGAAAGAGGCAGAGAGAAAGAGGCAGAGAGAAAGAAAGAGGCAGAGAGAGAAAGAGGCAGAGAGAAAGAAAGAGGCAGAGAGAAAGAGGCAGAGAGAAAGAGGCAGAGAGAAAGAGGCAAGAGAAAGAGGCAGAGAGAAAGAGAAGAGAGAAAGAGCAGAGAGAAAGAGGCAGAGAGAAAGAAAGAGGCAGAGAGAAAGAAAGAGGCAGAGAGAAAGAAAGAGACAGAGAGAAAAGAGGCAGAGAGAAAGAGGCAGAGAGAAAGAGAGAGAGAGAAAGGGAGAAAGAGGCAGAGAGAAAGAGGCAGAGAGACAGAGAGAAAGAGGCAGAGAGAAAGAGCAGAGAGAAAGAGGCAGAGAGAAAGAGACAGAGACAGAGATAAAGAGACAGAGATAAAGAGAAAAAGAGGCAGAAAGAGGGAGGCAGAGAGAGAGAGGCAGAGAGACAGAGAGAAAGAGGCAGAGGCAGAGAGCAAGAGGCAGAGAGAAAGAGGCAGAGAGAAAGAGGCAGAGAGAAAGAAAGAGAAAGAGACAGAGAGAAAGAGACAGAGAGAAAGAGACAGAGAGAAAAGAGGCAGAGAGAAAGAGGCAGAGAGAAAGAGGCAGAGAGAAAGAGGCAGAGAGAAAGAGGCAGAGAGAGAGGCAGAGAGAAAGAGAGGCAGAGAGAAAGAGGCAGAGAAAGAGAAAAAGAGGCAGAGACAAAGAGAAGAGAAAAAGAGAGAGAAAGAGAGGCAGAGAGAGAGAGGCAGAAGAGAGGCAGAGAGAGAGGCAGAGAGAAAGAGGCAGAGAGGCAGAGACAAAGAGGCATAGAGAAAGAGACAGAGAGACAGAGAGAAAGAGGCAGAGAGAAAGAGGAACAGAGAAAGAGGCAGAGAGAAAGAGGCAGAGAGAAAGAGGCAGAGAGAAAGAGGCAGAGACAGAGAGAAAGAGACAGAGATAAAGAGACAGAGAGAAAGAGAAAAAGAGGCAGAGAGAGAGAGGCAGAGAGAGAGAGGCAGAGAGAAAGAGAGAAAGAGGCAGAGAGAAAGAGGCAGAGAGGCAGAGAGCAAGAGGCAGAGAGCAAGAGGCAGAGAGCAAGAGGCAGAGAGAAAGAGGCAGAGAGAAAGAGACAGAGAGAAAGAGAGGCAGAGACAAAGAGGCAGAGAGAAAGAGGCAGAGAGAAAGAGGCAGAGAGGAAGAGGCAGAGAGGAAGAGGCAGAGACAAAGAGGAAGAGGCAGAGAGAAAGAGGCAGAGAGAAAGAGGCAGAGAGAGAGGCAGAGAGAAAGAGGCAGAGAAAAAGCAGAGAGAAAGAGGCAGAGACAGAGAGAAAGAGGCAGAGACAGAGAGAAAAAGAGGCAGAGA
Source organism: Oncorhynchus tshawytscha (assembly GCF_018296145.1). Classification (NCBI taxonomy): domain Eukaryota; kingdom Metazoa; phylum Chordata; class Actinopteri; order Salmoniformes; family Salmonidae; genus Oncorhynchus; species Oncorhynchus tshawytscha. The sequence goes on from NW_024608110.1 coordinate 32,338, forward strand.
GAAAGAGATGCAGAGAGAAAGAGGCAGAGAGAGAGAGGCAGAGAGAAAGAGGCAGAGAAAGGCAGAGAGAAAGACAGAGGCAGAGAGAAAGAGGCAGAGACAGAGAGAAAGAGAGAGAGAGAAAGAGGCAGAGAGAAAGAGGCAGAGAGAAAGAGGCAGAGAGAAAGAGGCAGAGAGAAAGGGGCAGAGAGAAAGGGCAGAGAGAAAGAGGCAGAGAGAAAGAGAAAGGCAGAGAGAAAGAGGCAGAGAGAAAGAGGCAGAGAGAAAGAGCAGAGAGAAAGAGGCAGAGAGAAAGAGAGGCAGAGAGAAAGAGGCAGAGAGAAAGAGGCAGAGAGAAAGAGGCAGAAGAAAGAGACAGAGAGAAAGAGGCAGAGAGACAAAGAGGCAGAGAGAAAGAGGCAGAGAGAAAGAGGCAGAGAGAAAGAGGCAGAGAGAAAGAGGCAGAGAGAAAGAGAGAGAGAGAAAGAGGCAGAGAGAAAGAGACAGAGAGAAAGAGGCAGAGAGAAAGAGAGAAAGAGGCAGAGAGAAAGAGAGACAGAGAGAAAGGGAGACAGAGAGAAAGGGAGGCAGAGAGAAAGGGAGGCAGAGAGAAAGGGAGTCAGAGAGAAAGAGGCAGAGAGAAAGAGGCAGAGAGAAAGAGGCAGAGGGAAAGAGGCAGAGAGAAAAAGAAAGAGAGAAAGACAGAGACAGAGAGAAAGAGACAGAGAGAAAGAGACAGAGAGAAAGAGAGAAAGAGGCAGAGAGAAAGAGTCAGAGACAGAGAGAAAGAGAGACAGAGAGACAGAGAGAAAGAGAGATGCAGAGAGAAAGAGACAGAGAGAAAGAGGCAGAGAGAAAGAGGCAGAGAGAAAGAGGCAGAGAGAAAGAGAGAAAGAGGCAGAGAGAAAGAGGCAGAGAGAAAGAGGCAGAGAGAAAGAGGCAGAGAGAAAGACAGAGACAGAGAGAAAGAGAAGAGAGAAAGAGAGAAAGAGGCAGAGAGAAAGAGGCAGAGAGAAAGAGGCAGAGAGAAAGAGGCAGAGAGAAGAGGCAGAGAGAAAAGAGAGGCAGAGAGAAAGAGGCAGAGACAGAGAGAGAAGAAAGCAGAGAGAAAGAGGCAGAGAGAAAGAGGCAGAGAGAAAGAGGCAGAGAGAAAGGGCAGAGAGAAAGAGGCAGAGAGAAAGAGAGAAAGAGAGAAAGAGAGAGAAAGAGGCAGAGAGAAAGAGGCAGAGAGAAAGAGGCAGAGAGAAAGAGAGGCAGAGAGAAAGAGGCAGAGACAGAGAGAAAGACGCAGAGACAGAGAGAAAGAGGCAGAGAGAAAGAGGCAGAGAGAAAGAGGCAGAGAGAAAGAGGCAGAGAGAAAGGGGCAGAGAGAAAGGGGCAGAGAGAAAGAGGCAGAGACAGAGAGAAAGAGACAGAGAGAAAGAGAAAAGAGGCAGAGAGAAAGAAGAGAGAGAAAGAGGCAGAGAGAAAGAGAGGCAGAGAGAAAGAATAGAGAAAGAGGCAGAGAGAAAGAGGCAGAGAGAAAGAGGCAGAGAGAAAGAGGCAGAGAGAGAGGCAGAGAGAAAGAGAGGCAGAGAGAAAGAGGCAGAGAGAAAGAGGCAGAGAGAAAGAGGCAGAGAGAAAGAGGCAGAGAGAAAGAGGCAGAGAGAAAGAGGCAGAGAGAAAGAGGCAGAGAGAAAGAGGCAGAGAAAGAGAGAAAGAGACAGGCAGAGAAGAGAGGCAGAGAGAAAGGCAGAGAAGAGAGGCAGAGAGAAAGAGGCAGAGAGAAAGAGGCAGAGAGAAAGAGGCAGAGAGAAAGAGAGGCAGAGAGAAAGAGAGGCAGAGAGAAAGACAGAGAGAAAGAGACAGAGAGAAAGAGGCAGAGAGAAAGAGGCAGAGAGAAAGAGAGGCAGAGAGAAAGAGGCAGAGAGAAAGAGGCAGAGAGAAAGAGGCAGAGAGAAAGAGGCAGAGAGAAAGAGGCAGAGAGAAAGAGGCAGAGAGAAAGAGGCAGAGAGAAAGAGGCAGAGAGAAAGAGGCAGAGAGAAAGAGGCAGAGAGACAGAGGCAGAAAGAGAGGCAGAGAGGGCAGAGAGAAAGAGGCAGAGAGAAAGAGGCAGAAAAAGAGGCAGAGAGAAAGAGAGCAGAGAGAAAGAGAGGCAGAGAGAAAGAGACAGAGAAGAGAGACAGAGAGACAGAGAGAAAAAGAGAGAGAGCAGAGAGAAAGAGAGGCAGAGAGAGAAGAGGCAGAGAGAAAGAGGCAGAGAGAAAGAGGCAGAGAGAAAGAGGCAGAGAGAAAGAGGCAGAGAGAAAGAGGAGAGAAAGAGGCAGAGAGAAAGAGGAGAGAGAAAGAGAAAGAGGCAGAGAGAAAGAGACAGAGAGAAAGAGAAAAAGAGGCAGATAGAAAGAGAAAAAGAGGCAGAGAGAGAAAGAGGCAGAGAGAAAGAGGCAGAGAGAGAGAGGCAGAGAGAGAGAGAAAGAGAGGGGCAGAGAGAAAGAGGCAGAGAGAAAGAGGAGAGATAGAGGCAGAGAGAAAGAGGCAGAGAGAAAGAGACAGAGAGACAGAGAGAAAGAGGCAGAGAGAAAGAGGCAGAGAGAGAGGCAGAGAGAAAGAGGCAGAGAGAAAGAGAGACAGAGAGAAAGAGGCAGAGAGAAAGAAAGAGGCAGAGAGAAAGAGGCAGAGAGAAAGAGAGAGAACAGAGAGAAAGAAGAGAGAAAGAAAGAGAGAAAGAGGCAAGAGAAAGAGGCAGAGAGAAAGAGCAGAGAGAAAGAGGCAGAGAGAAAGAGAGAAAGAGGCAGAGAGAGAAAGAGAAAGAGAGAGAGGCAGAGAGGCAGAGAGAAAGAGGCAGAGAGAAAGAGAGAGACAGAGAGAAAGAGACAGAGAGAAAGAGAGGCAGAGACAAAGAGGCAGAGACAAAGAGGCAGAGAGAAAGAGGCAGAGAGAAAGAAAGAGGCAGAGAGAAAGAAAGAGGCAGAGAGAAAGAAAGAGGCAGAGAGAAAGAAAGAGAGGCAGAGAGAAAGAGGCAGAGAGAAAGAGAGAGGCAGAGACAAAGAAAGAGGCAGAGAGAAAGAGACAGAGGCAGAGAGAAAGAGACAGAGAGAAAGAGAGGCAGAGAGAAAGAGAGGCAGAGAGAAAGAGGCAGAGAGAAAGAGGCAGAGAGAGAGAGAGAAAGAAAGAGGCAGAGAGAGAAAAGAGGCAGAGAGAAAGAGGCAGAGAGAAAGAAAGAGGCAGAGAGAAAGAGGCAGAGAGAAAGAGAGAGAGAGAAAGAGAGGCAGAGAGAAAGAGAGGCAGAGAGAAAGAAAGAGGCAGAGAGAAAGAAAGAGGCAGAGAGAAAGAAAGAGGCAGAGAGAAAGAGAGACAGAGAGAAAGAAAGAGAGACAGAGAGAAAGAGAGGAAGAGAGAAAGAGGCAGAGAGAAAGAGACAGAGAGAAAGAGAGAAAGAGGCAGAGAGAAAGAGGCAGAGAGAAAGAGAGAAAGAGGCAGAGAGAAAGAGGCAGAGAGAAAGAGGCAGAGAGAAAGAGACAGAGACAGAGATAAAGAGACAGAGAGAAAGAGAAAAAGAGGCAGAGAGAGAGAGGCAGAGAGAGAGAGGCAGAGAGAAAGAGAGAAAGAGGCAGAGAGGCAGAGAGCAAGAGGCAGAGAGCAAGAGGCAGAGAGAAAGAGGCAGAGAGAAAGAGGCAGAGAGAAAGAGACAGAGAGAAAGAGACAGAGAGAAAAGAGGCAGAGAGAAAGAGGCAGAGAGAAAGAGGCAGAGAGAAAGAGGCAGAGAGAAAGAGGAGAGAGAGAGAGGCAGAGAGAAAGAGGCAGAGAGAAAGACAGAGAGAGAGAAAGAGGCAGAGAGACAGAGAGAAAGAGGCAGAGACAGAGAGAAAGAAAAAGAGCAGAGAGAAAGAGAGGCAGAGAGCAAGAGGCAGAGAGAGAGAGGGGAGAGAAAGGGAGAAAGAGGAGAGGAGACAGAGACAAAGAAGGCAGAGAAAGAGAAAGAGGCAGGGAGAAAGGGAGGCAGAGAGAAAGAGGCAGAGAGACAGAGAGAAAGAGGCAGAGAGAAAGAGGCAGAGAGAAAGAGACAGAGACAGAGATAAAGAGACAGAGATAAAGAGAAAAAGAGGCAGAGAGAGGGAGGCAGAGAGAGAGAGGAGAGAGAAAGAGAGAAAGAGGAGAGGCAGAGACATAAGAGGCAGAGAGCAAGAGGCAGAGAGAAAGAGGCAGAGAGAAACAGACAAGAGAAAGAGACAGAGAGAAAGAGGCAGAGAGGAAGAGGCAGAGAGAAAGAGGCAGAAGGAAGACAAGAGAGAAAGAGGCAGAGAGAAAGAGGCAGAGAGAAGAGAAAGAGGCAGAGAAAGAAAGTGGCAGAGAGAGGCAGAAAAAGACAGAGGAGAGAGAAAGAGGCAGAGACAGAGAGAAAGAGGCAGAGACAAAGAAAAAGACAGAGAGAAAGAGACAAAAAGATGCAGAGAGAGAGAGGCAGAGAGATCGGGCAGAGGAAAGAGGAAGAGAAAGGGCAGAGAGAAAGAAAGAGGCAGAGAGAAAGAGGCAGAGAGAAAGAGACGCAGAGACAGAGAGAAAGAGGCAGAGAGAGTGGCAGAGAAAAAGAGGCAGAGAGAAAGAGGCAGAGAGAAAGGGCAGAGAGACAGAGAGGCAGAGAGAAAGAGGCAGAGAGAAAGAGGCAGAGAGAAAGAGAAAGAGAAAGAGAGAAAGAGGAGACAGAAGAGGCAGAGACAAAGAGGCAGAGAGACAGATAGCTAAGATTGAAAGATAAGAGACAGAGAGAAAGAGACAGAGAGAAAGCAAAAACATTATTATATACAGAGAGAGAGAGGCAGAGAGAAAGAGGCAGAGAAAGAGAGAAACATGCCGCATAGACAAAGATTCATAGAGAGAAAGACAGAGAGAAAGAGATGAGAGAAAGAGACAGAGAGAAAGAGACAGAGATATGAGGCAGAGAGAAAGAGGCAGAGAGCAGAGAGAGAGAGAAAGAGAGAAAAGAGGCAGAGAGAAAGAGGCAGAGAGAAAGAAGCAGAGATAAGAGGCAGATGAGAAAGAGGCAGAGAAAGAGAGGTAGAAGAAAGTCGTTTTCAAGCATACATCACAGAGAAAAAGAGAGACAGAGAGAAATATTTTTCACATATATACATGCCAAGATCATAAAGAGAAAGAGAAAGAGACAGAGAAGAGGCAGAGAGAAAGATGCCAGAGACAGAGAGAAAGAGGATAGAGAGAAAGAGAAAGAGAGAGGCAGAGAGAAAGAGGCAGAGAGAAAGAGGCAGAGAGCAGAGAGAAAGAGGCAGAGAGAAAGAGAGAGAGAAAGAGGCAGAGAGAAAGAGACAGAGACAGAGAGAAAGAGACAGAGAGAAAGAGAAAAAGAGAAAGAGAATATAGGCAGAGAGAAAGACATTGAGAAAGGAGAAAGAGGCAGAGAGAAAGATAAGCAGAGAGACAGAGAGAAAGATGTTAAGAGAGAAAGAGGCAGAGAGAAAGAGCAGAGAGAAAGAGAGAAAGAGAGAATGAGGCAGAGAGAAAGAGACAGAGAGAAAGAGAAAAAGAGGCAGAGAAAGAGAGAGAGATGCTAAGTGAGAGAAAGAGAGAAAGAGGCAGAGAGAAAGAGGCAGAGAGAAAGAAAGAGATGTTAAGAGACAGATGCGTAGAGAGAAAGAGGCAGAAGAGAGAAAGAGACAGAGAGAAAGAGAAAGAGAGAGAGAGGCAGAGACAAAGATAAGAGAGAAAGAGGCAGAGAGAAAGAGAAAGACAGAGAGAAGAGAGGCAGAGACAAAGAGACAAAGAGAGAAAGGAGGCAGAGAGAAAGAGGAGACAGAGAGAAAGAGACAGACACGCGAGAGAGCTGCGGAGACAGAGAGAAAGAGAGACAGAGAGACAGAGAGAAAGAGAGATACAGAGAGAAAGAGACAGAGAGAAAGAGGCAGAGAGAAAGAGGCAGAGAGAAAGAGGCAGAGAGAAAGAGGCAGAGAGAAAGAGGCAGAGGGAAAGAGGCAGAGAGAAAGACAGAGAGAAAGACAGAGACAGAGAGAAAGAGACAGAGAGAAAGAGAGAAAGAGGCAGAGAGAAAGAGGCAGAGAGAAAGAGGCAGAGAGAAAGAGACAGAGAGAAAGAGGCAGAGAGAAAGAGAAAAAGAGGCAGAGAGAAAGAGAGAGAGAGAGACAGAGAGAAAGAGAGAAAGAGGCAGAGAGAAAAGGAGGCAGAGAGAAAGGGAGTCAGAGAGAAAGAGGCAGAGAGAAAGAGGCAGAGAGAAAGAAAGAAAGGCAGAGAGAAAGAAAGAGACTGAGAGAAAGAGACAGAGAGAAAGTTTTCAGGCAGAGAGAAAGAGACAGAGAAAGAGAGAAAGAGAGAAAGAGGCAGACAGACAGAGAGATGGAAAGAGACAGAGAGACAGAGAGACAGAGAGAAAGAGAGATACCGAGAGAAAGAGACAGAGAGAAAGAGGCAGAGAGAAAGAGGCAGAGAGAAAGAGGCAGAGAGAAAGAGAGAAAGAGGCAGAGAGAAAGAGGCAGAGGAAAGAGGCAGAGAGAGACAGGAGAGAAAAGACAGAGAGAAAGAGAAAGACAGAGAGAAAGAGGCAGAGAGAAAGAGGCAGAGAGAAAGACAGAGAGAAGAGAAAAAAAGAGGCAGAGAGAAAGAGAGAAAGAGCAGAGAGAAAGAGAGAAAGAAAGAGGCAGAGAAAGAAAGAGAAAGAGGCAGAGAGAAAGAGACAGAGAGAAGAGAGAAAGAGGCAGAGACAAAGAAAGAGACAGAGAAAGAGAGAAAAGAGGCAGAGAAAGAGGCAGAGAGAGAAAGAGAGGCAGAGAGAAAGAGAGGCAGAGAGAAAGAGGAAAGAGAGAAAGAGAGGTGGAGAGAAAGAGGCAGAGAGATAGAGGCAGAGAGAAAGAGGCAGAGACAGAGAGAAAGAGAGAATGAGGCAGAGACAAAGAGGCAGAGACAAAGAGGCAGAGAGAAAGAGACAAAGAGGCAGAGAGAAAGAGGCAGAGAGAAAGAGGCAGAGAGAAAGAGACAGAGAGAAAGAGAGAAAGAGGCAGAGAGAAAGAGGCAGAGACAGAGAGAAAGAGAGAGAGAAAGAGAGAGAGAGAAAGAGACAGAGAGAAAGAGAGAAAGAGAGAGAGAGGCAGAGACAAAGAGGCAGAGAGAAAGAGGCAGAGAGAAAGAGAGAGAGAGAAAGAGGCAGAGAGAAAGGGGCAGAGAGAAAGGGGCAGAGAGAAAGGAGGCAGAGAGAAAGAGGCAGAGAGAAAGAGGCAGAGGGAAAGAGGCAGAGAGAAAAAGAAAGAGAGAAAGACAGAGACAGAGAGAAAGAGACAGAGAGAAAGAGACAGAGAGAAAGAGAGAAAGAGGCAGAGAGAAAGAGGCAGAGACAGAGAGAAAAGAGACAGAGAGACAGAGACAGAGAGAAAAGAGAGATACAGAGAGAAAGAGACAGAGAGAAAGAGGCAGAGAGAAAGAGGCAGAGAGAAAGAGAGAAAGAGGCAGAGAGAAAGAGGCAGAGAGAGAAAGACAGAGAGAAAGACAGAGACAGAGAGAAAGAGACAGAGAGAAAGAGAGCAGAGGCAGAGAGAAAGAGGCAGAGAGAAAGAGGCAGAGAGAAAGAGGCAGAGAGAAAGAGGCAGAGAGAAAGAGAGCAGAGAGAAAGAGGCAGAGAGAAAGAGGCAGAGAGAAAGAGAGAAAGAGAGAAAGAGGCAGAGAGAAAGAGAAAGAGACAGAGAGAAAGAGAGAAGAGAGACAGAGAGAAAGAGAGATACTGAGAGAAAAGAGACAGAGAGAAAGAGGCAGAGAGAAAGAGGCAGAGAGAAAGAGGCAGAGAGAAAGAGAGAAAGAGGCAGAGAGAAAGAGGCAGAGAAAGAGGCAGAGAGAAAGACAGAGAGAAAGAGAGAGAAGAGAGAAAGAGACAGAGAGAAAGAGAGAAAGAAAGAGAAAGGCAGAGAGAAAGAGGCAGAGAGAAAGAGAAAAGAGGCAGAGAGAAAGAGAAAAGAGGCAGAGAGAAAAGACAGAGAGAAAGACAGAGACAGAGAGAAAGAGACAGAGAGAAAGAAAGAGAGAAAGAGGAGAAAGAAAGAGAGGAAAGAGAAAGAGGCAGAGAAAAAGAGGAAGAAAGAGGCAGAGAGAAGGCAGAGAGAGAGGCAGAAAAGAGGCAGAGAGAAAGAGGAGAGAGAAAGAGAGGTGGAGAGAAAGAGCAGAATGAGGCAGAGAGAAAGAGGCAGAGAGAAGAGAGAAAGAGAGAATGAGGCAGAGACAAAGAGGCAGAGACAAAGAGGCAGAGAAAGAGGCAGAGAGAAAGATGTTAGAGAGACAAAGAGGCAGAGAGAAAAGAGACAGAGAGAAAGAGAGAAAGAGGCAGAGAGAAAGAGGGCAGAGACAGAGAGAAAGAGAGAGAGAAACGTAAGACAGAGAGAAAGAGACAGAGAGAAAGAGAGGCAGAGACAAAGAGGCAGAGAGAAAAGACAAAGGCAGAGAGAAAGGGAGACAGAGAGAAAGGGAGACAGAGAGAAAGGAGAGGCAGAGAGAAAGAGGCAGAGAGAAAGGAGTCAGAGAGAAAGAGGCAGAGAGAAAGAGGCAGAGAGGGAAAGAGGCAGAGAGAAAGAAAGAGAGAAAGACAGAGACAAAAGAGACAGAGAGAAAGAGGCAGAGAGAAAGAGACAGAGAGAAAGAGGCAGAGAGAAAGAGGCAGAGACAGAGAGAAAGAGAGACAGAGAGACAAGATGCAGAGAAAGAGAGATACAGAGAGAAAGAGACAGAGAGAAAGAGGCAGAGACATGACGACAGAGATCAAGAGACAAGAGAAAGGGAAACAGGCAGAGAGAGAAAGACAGAGAGAAAGGACAGAGACAGAGAGAGAGAGAAAGAGAGAAAGAGAGAAAGAGGCAGATAGAAAGAGGCAGAGAGAAAGAGGCAGAGAGAAAGAGGCAGAGAGAAAGAGCAGAGAGAAAGAAGAGAGAAAGAGAAAGAGAGAAAGAGGCAGAGAGAAAGAGAGAGACAGAGAAAGAGACAGAGACAGAGAGAAAGAGACAAAGAAAGAGACAGAGACAGAGAGAAAGAGGCAGAGAGAAAGAGACAAAGAGGCAGAGAGAAAGAGGCAGAGAGAAAGAGGCAGAGAGAAAGAGACAGAGAGAAAGAGAGAAAGAGGCAGAGAGAAAGATAAGCAGAGACAACAGAGAAAGCAGAGAGAAAGAGAGAGAGAAAGAGACAAAGAGAAAGAGAGACAAAGAGGCAGAGAGAAAGAGGCAGAGAGAAAGAGAGAAAGAGGCAGAGAGAAAGAGCAGAGAGGAAGAGGCAGAGAAAAAAGAGGCAGAGAGAAAGAGGCAGAGAGAAAGAAAGAGAGACAGAGAGAAAGAGACAGAGAGAAAGAGAAAAAGAGACAGAGAGAAAGAGGCAGAGAGAAAAGAGAGGCAGAGAAGAGAGGCAGAAAGAAAGATAGAGAGAAAGAGAGGTGGAGAGAAAGAGGCAGAGAGAAAGAGACAGAAAGAGGCAGAGAAAGAGGCAAGAAAGAGAGAATGAGGCAGAGACAAAAGGCAGAGACAATGAGGCAGAGACAAAGAGGCAGAGAGAAAGAGGCAGAGAGAGAAAGACAGAGAGAAAGAGAGAAAGAGAGACGAGAGAAAGAGAGAAAGAGAGACAGAGACAAAGAGAGACAGAGAGGCAGAGAGAAAGAGACAGAGAGAAAGAGAAAAAGACAGAGAGAAAGAGAAGAGAGACAAAGAGGCAGAGACAAAGGAGGCAGAGAGAAAGAGACAAAGGCAGAGGCAGAGAGGCAAAGAAAAGAGGCAGAGAGAAAGAGGCAGAGAGAAAGAGACAGAGAGAAAGAGAGAAAGAGGCAGAGAGAAAGAGAGCAGAAAGAGAGAAAGAGAGAGAGAAAGAGGCAGAGAGAAGAGACAGAGAGAAAGAGAGGCAGGACAAAGAGGCTAGAGAGAAAGAGGAGAAGAAAGAGGCAGAGAAAGAGGCAGAAGAAAGAGGCAGAGAGAAAGAGAAAGAGGCAGAGAGAAAGAGAGAGAGAAAGAGGCAGAGACAGAGAGAAAGAGACAGAGAGAAAGAGAAAAGAGGCAGAGAAAGAGGCAGAGAGAGAGGCAGAGTGAGAGAGGCAGGAGAGAGAGAGGCAGAGAAAGAGGCAGAGAGAGAGAGTGAGAGAAAGAGGCAGAGAGAGATAGAGGCAGAGAGAAAGAGGCAGAGAGAAGGAGAGAAAGAGAGAATGAGGCAGAGACAAAGAGGTGAGACAAAGAGGCAGAGACAAAGAGGCAGAGAGAAAGAGAGAGACAGAGAGAGACAGAGAGAAAGATACAGAGAGAAAGAGAGAAAGAGAGAACGATAAGCACATCAAAGATAAGAGACAAAGATAAGATGCCAATGCACCGCACATAATGCACATACCACATGTTTAGACATACCACAGAAAACATGCACATTGCCATGCGCACATACGCATGATAAAAGATATATAGAGAAATCAGAGAGACAGAGAGAAAGAGAGATACAGATGAGAAAGAGACAGAGAGAAAGAGGCAGAGAGAAAGAGGCAGAGAGAAAGATGCCAAGACATAACATGCCACATATTACAGAGAGAAAACATGCCAAGAGAGACTAGGCAGAGAGAAAGGGGGCAGAGAGAAAGAGGCTTAGAGAAAGAGACAGAGAGAAAGGGAGAAAGAGGCAGAGAGAAAGAGGCAGAGACAGAGAAAGAGGCAGAGAAAGGGAGAAAGAGTCAGGAGAGAAAGAGTGCAGAGAGACAGATGAGAGAAAAGAGGCAGAGAGAAAGAGGCAGAGACAGAGACAAAGCATCTACACATAACATGCTTTGTTTATATATATACGCCAAGATACATTATTATTGCCATACAAAGATACATATACATTACATATTAACAGACATATGAAACATGCCAAGAATGACATATATATATACATACAAGACATCAATACATACATATACATCAAAATACATATACATGCCACATATACACATCACATCAAAACATGCCAAGCATACATGCCACACATCACATGTTCATACATATACATACACATGCCACATGTTAAGAGACATGCCGTAAGAGACAAAAAGAGACATATTAAGCCAGACAGAGAGAAAGAGACAGAGAGAAAGAGAGGGCAGAGACAAAGAAGCAGAGAGAAAGATGCAGAGAGAAAGGAGACAGAGAGAAAGGGAGACAGAGAGAAAGAAGGCAGAGAGAAAGAGGCAGAGAGAAAGGAGACAGAGAGAAAGAGACAGAGAGAAAGACAGAGAGAAAGAGAGGCAGAGACAAAGAGACAGAGAGAAAGGAGACAGAGACAGAGGACAGACAGAAAGAGAGACAGAGATAAAGAGAGAATACAGAGAGAGAAAGAGACAGAGGCAGAGAGATGAGACAGAGAGAGAGACGAGGAGAAGAGCCTGAGAGAAAAGAGACAGAGAGAGAGAGAGATCAGAAGAGCCAAGAGAGAGAGAAAGAGAGAGAGACAGAGAGAGAGAGACAGAGAGAGAGAGAGAGAGAGACATAGAGAGAGAGACAGAGTTTGTCCCAGAGAAAGAGAGACAGAGACAGAGACAGAGAGCGAGAGAAAGAGAGCAGAGTGGAAAGAGGGAGAGAGAAAAGACAGTGACAGAGAAAGACAGAGACAGAGAGAAAGTGAGACAGAGAGAAAGAGAGAGAGAAAGAGAGAAGAGAGAAAGACAGAGACAGAGAGAAAGAGAGATACAGAGAGAAAGAGACAGAGAGAAAGAGGCAGAGAGAAAGAGGCAGAGAGAAAGAGGCAGAGAGAAAAGAGAGAGAAAGAGAGAGAAAGAGAGCAGAGAGAAAGAGAGCAGAGAGAAAGAGAGAAAGAGGCAGAGAGAAAGAGAGAGAGACAGAGAGAGAGAGAGAGAGAGAGAGAGAGAAGAGACAGAGAGAAAGAGAAGAAAGAGACAGAGAGAGAAAGAGAGCAGAGACAGAGAGAAAAGAAGAGAGAGAAGAGACAGAGAGAAAGAGACAGAGAGAAAGAGAGAGAAAGAGAGCAAAGAAGACAGAGAGAAAGAGAGAGAAGAGAGCAGAGAGAGAGAAAAGAGAGACAGAGAGAAAGAGGCAGAGAGAAAGAGACAGAGAGAAAAGACAGAGAGAAAGAGACAGAGAGGAAAGAGACAGAGAAGAAAAGAGACAAAGAGACAGAGAAAAGAAGACAGAGAAAGAGAGAACAGAGAGAGAAAGAGAAGAGAGAAAGAGAGAGAGAGAGACAGAGAGAAAGAGAGCAGAGAGAAAGAGAGACAGAGACAGAGAGAAAGAGAAAGCAGAGAAATAAGACATATATGAGAGACAGAGAGAAAGAGACAGAGAGAAAGAGGCAGAGAGACATATTACATATAAAGGGGAGACAGAGAGAGGTTGGAGATTGAGAGAGAAATGAATGGCAGAGAGAAAGAGGCAGAGAGAAAGGAGTCAGAGAGAAAGAGGCAGAGAGAAAGATAAGAGAGAAAGAGGCAGAGGGAAAGAGGCAAGAGAGAAAAGAAAGACATAAGTCATATATTGTATATGTTACATTTATGTTATATTTAAGTATATGTTATATCACATATAAAAGATAAGAGACAGAGAGAAAGAGACAGAGAGACAGAGAGACAGAGAGAAAGAGATACAACAGAGAGAAAGAGACAGAGAGAAAGAGGCAGAGAGAAAGAGGAGAGAAAGAGAGAAAGAGTGCAGAGAGAAAGAGGCAGAGAGAAAGAGGCAGAGAGAAAGACAGAGAGAAAGACAGAGACAGAGAGAAAGAGGCAGAGAAGAAAGAGGCAGAGAAAGGAATGAAGAGACAGAGACAGAGACAGTAAGACAGAGACAAGAGAAAGAGAGAAAGAACAGAAGAAAAGAGATGAGACATATAGACAAAGACATCAAGAAAAGACACATCAGAAAAGAGGCAGAGAGAAAAGAGAGAGATAGAAAAGTCAGATAGAAAATATGCGGAGAGAAAAGAGGCAAGAAGAAAAGACAAGAAGAAAGAAAAGAGACAGAGAGAAAGGACAAGAAGGAGACAGAGAAAAGAAGAGAAGAAAGAGAAGCTTCATGAGAAGAAAGAGACAGAGGAGAAAGAGGCAGAGAGAAAGAGAGGCAGAGAGAAAGAGACAGAGAAAGAGAGACAGAGAGATCTGAGACAGAGAGAAGAAAAGACAGAGAGAAAGAGAGAAAGAGATAAGAGAGAAAGAAAGAAGAGAAAGAGACAAAGAGGCAAAGAAAGGCAGAGAGAAAGAAGAAAGAGAGAAAAAGGCAGGAGAAAGAGAGAGAGAAAGAGGCAGAGAGAAAGATGGGGCAGAGACAGAGAGAAGAGAGCAGAGAGAAAGAAAGAGAGAAGAGAGAGAAAGAGAGAAGAGAGAAAAAGAGGCAGAGAAAGAGACAGAGAGAAAGGAGACAGAGAGAAAGGAAGGCAGAGAGAAAGAGGCAGAGAGAAAGAGAGTCAGAGAGAAAGAGGCAGAGAGAAAGAGACGAGAGAGAAAGAGACAGAGAGAAAAGAAAGAAAGAGAGAAAGACAGAGACAGAGAGAAAGAGACAGAGAGAAAGAGACAGAGAGACAGAGAGAAAGAGCAGAGAGAAAGAGAGAAAGAGAGAATGATAAGCAGAGACAATGAGGTTACATATCAAAGAGGCAGAGACAAAGAGGCAGAGAGAAAAATATGTTAAAGAGAGAAAGAGACAAAGATAAGAGAGAAAGAGGCAGAGAGAAAGACAGAGAGAAAGACAGAGAGAAAGACAGAGACAGAGATACATACGTAATGCCGCACATCACATACAGAAACATATGCATACATCGCATCACATATTGCCACATCTGACAAGAAACTAAGCCAGACATATGCTAAGAGAGAAAGATAGATAGCTGAGAGAAAGAGAATGAGGCAGAGACAAAGAGGCAGAGACAAAGAGCAGAGACAAAGAGGCAGAGAGAAAGAGGCAGAGAGAATGAGACAAAGAGCCATGCCACATATGTCACATACACATACATGCCATATATGTGCCATGCTACATACCACATATACAGTGATACATATCAACGTATGCTAAGAGACAAAGAGGTAGACAAAGAGGCAGAGAGAAAGAGGCAGAGAGAAAGAGACAAAGAGGCAGAGAGAAAGAGGTGAGAGAAAGAGGCAGAGAGAAAGAGACAGAGAGAAAGAGAGAAAGAGGCAGAGAAAGAGGCAGAGACAGAGAGAAAGAGAGAGAGAAAGAGACAGAGAGAAAGACATTGCATGATAACAGATAGAAGACAGAGAAAGAGAGAGAAAAGAGAAAAGAGGCAGAGAAAGACAGAGAGAGAGGCAGAGAGAAAGAGGCAGAGAGAAAGAGACAGAGAAAGAGAAAAGAGGCAGAGAGAAAGAGACAGAGAAAGAAAAAGAGACAGAGAGAAAGAGAGGGCAGAGACAAAGAGGCAGAGAGAAAGAGGCAGAGAAAGACAGAGAGAAAGAGGCAGAGAGAAAGAGGCAGAGAGAAAGAGGCAGAGACAAAGAGGCAGAGACAAGAGGCAGAGAGAAAAGAGGCAGAGACAAAGTCAGAGACAGAGACAAAGAGAGACAGAGAGAAAGAGAAAGAGAGAAAGAGGCAGAGAAAGAGACAGAGAGAAAGAGGCAGAGAGAAAAGAGTGCAGAGAGAAAGAGGCAGAGAGAAAGAGGCAGAGAGAAAGAGAAAGGAAAGAGAGAGAGAAAGAGAGAGAAAGAGGCAGAGAGAAAGAGACTAAAGATACAGAGAGAAAGGGAGACAGAGAAAAGACATTACATATACATATAGATGCGATACAGAGACATGCGACATATATAACATTTAGATATATCCATGCTACACATACATACAGAGAGAGATGAATAAGAGAGAAAAGAAAGCAGAGAAAGGAGTCAGAGAGAAAGAGGCAGAGAGAAAGAGGCAGTGAAAGAGGCAGAGAGAAAAGAAAGAGAGAAAGACAGAGACAGAGAGAAAGAGAGACAGAGAGACAGAGAGAAAGAGAGATACGAGAGAAAGAGATCATATATATATGCTATAGAAAGATACATATGAAATATATACATGAAAGAGAATATGCTGAGGAAAGATAGCAGAGAGAAAGATAAGAGAGAAAAAGAAAGACAGAGACAGAGAGAAAGAGACAGAGAGAAAGAGAGAAAGAGGCAGAGAGAAAGAGGCAGAGAGAAAGATACAGAGAGAAAAGAGACAGAAAGAAAGAGACAGAGAAAAGAGAGAAAGAATGACAGAGAGAAAAGAGAGAGAAAGAATGAGACAGAGAGAAACAGACATGAAGAAAAGAGAGCAGAGACAAAGACAGAGAGAAAGGACGACAGAAGACAGAGACAAGAGAAAAGAGACAGAAAAAGAGAAAACAGAGACAGAAAAGAGGCAGAGAAAAGAGGCAGAGAGAAAGACAGAGACAGAGAGAGAAAGAGCAAGAGAGAAAAGAGATAGGAGAGAAAGAGACAGAGAGAAAGAGACAGAGAGAAAGAGACAGAGAGAAAGAGAGAAAGAGAGAGATGAGGCAGAGACAAAGAGACAGAGAAAAAGAGGCAGAGAGAAAGAGGCAGAGAGAGAAAGAGACAAGAGAGACAGAGAGAAAGAGGCAGAGAGAAAGAGACAGAGAGAAAAGAGAGACAGAGACAGAGAAAAAGAGGCAGAGACAGAGAGAAAGAGAGAGAGAACAGAGACAGAGAGAAAGAGACAGAGAAAGAGAGCAGAGACAAAGACAAAGAGGCAGAGAGAAAGGAGACAGAGAGAAAGGGAGACAGAGAGAAAGGAAGGCAGAGAGAAAGAGGCAGAGAGAAAGGGAGTCAGAGAGAAAGAGGCAGAGAGAAAGAGGCAGAGAGAAAGAGGCAGAGAAAAAGAAAGAGAGAAAGACAGAGACAGAGAGAAAGAGACAGAGAGAAAGAGACAGAGAGCAAAAACGAGAGACAGAGGCAGAAGAAAAGGCAGGCAGAAGAAACAGAGAGAAAGAGAGAAAGAGAGACAGAGAGACAGAGAGAAAGAGAGACAGAAGAAAGAGACAGAGAGAAAGAGGCAGAGAGAAAGAGACAGAGAGAAAGAGAGAAAGAGACAGAGAGAAAGAGGCAGAGAGAAGAGACAGAGAGAAAGAGTTAGAGACAGAAAGAAGAAACAGAAGAGAAAGAGAGCAGAGGCAGAAGAAGAAACAGTGAGAAAGAGGCAGATTGCATATGACATGCAGAGACAGAGAGAAAGAGGCAGAGAGAAAGAGGCAGAGAGAAAGAGAGGCAGAGAGAAAGGGGCAGAGAGAATGAGGCAGAGAGAAAGGGGCAGAGAGAGAGAGAAAGACAGAGAGACAGAGAGAAAGAGAAAGACAGAGAGAAAGAGGCAGAGAGAAAGAGGCAGAGAGAAAGAGGCAGAGAGAAAGAGAGAAAGAGGCAGAGAGAAAGAGGCAGAGGAAAAAGATAGCAGAGAGAAAGACAGAGAGAAAGAAGAGACAGAGAAAGAGACAGAGAGAAAGCAGAAGAAAGAGGCAGAGAAAGACAGAGAAAGAAAGAGGCAGAGAGATGAGAAAAGATGAAAGAGAGACAGAGAGAAAGAGACAGAAGAAAACAGAAAGAGACAGAGACAGAGAGAAAGAGGCAGAGAGAAGGAAGGCAGAGACAGAGAAGAGACCAGAAAGAAGAGACAAGAGAGACAGAGAGACAGAAGAAAGAAAGTACAGAGAGAAATGAAAAGAGAGACAGAGAAAGGCAGAGAAAGACCTCTAGAGAGGGCAGAGAGAAGGCAGAGAAAAGGCAGAGATAGAAGAGAGGCAAGAAGAAAAAGAGCAGAACAGAAAGAGAGAGGACAGAAGAAGAGAGAGAGAGACAGAGATGAAGAGGCAGAGAAGAAAAAGAGAGGCAGAGAGGACAGAGAGCCAATGAGAAAGAGCCAGAAAGAAAAGAGATCAGAGAGAAAGAGACAGAGAGAGAGAGAAAGGCAGAGAGCAAAAAGAGACAGAAAGAGACAGAGAAAGAGGAGCCAGGAACAGAAGAAAGAGAGAGAAGAAAGAGCCAGACAGAGAGGGACAGAGAGAAAAAGAGGCGAGAACAAAGGCAGAGAAAAGAGACAAGCCAGAGAAAGAGAAAGAAAGCAGAGGCAGATAGAAAAGAAAGAAGAGGCAGAGACAGAGAAGAGAGGCAGAGGAAGAGACAGAGAGAGAGGCAGAGAAGAAAGAGAGACAGAGAAG
>NW_024608111.1:0-49445 GCF_018296145.1 Oncorhynchus tshawytscha
CTACTGTCATTATATTACCCTGGTCTACCATCTACTGTCATTATATTACCCTGGTCTACCATCTACTGTCATTATATTACCCTGGTCTACCATCTACTGTCATTATATTACCCTGGTCTACCATCTACTGTCATTATATTACCCTGGTCTACCATCTACTGTCATTATATTACCCTGGTCTACCATCTACTGTCATTATATTACCCTGGTCTACCATCTACTGTCATTATATTACCCTGGTCTACCATCTACTGTCATTATATTACCCTGGTCTACCATCTACTGTCATTATATTACTCCCCTGGTCTACCATCTACTGTCATTATATTACCCTGGTCTACCATCTACTGTCATTATATTACCCTGGTCTACCATCTACTGTCATTATATTACCCTGGTCTACCATCTACTGTCATTATATTACCCTGGTCTACCATCTACTGTCATTATATTACCCTGGTCTACCATCTACTGTCATTATATTACCCTGGTCTACCATCTACTGTCATTATATTACCCTGGTCTACCATCTACTGTCATTATATTACCCTGGTCTACCATCTACTGTCATTATATTACCCTGGTCTACCATCTACTGTCATTATATTACCCTGGTCTACCATCTACTGTCATTATATTACCCTGGTCTACCATCTACTGTCATTATATTACCCTGGTCTACCATCTACTGTCATTATATTACCCTGGTCTACCATCTACTGTCATTATATTACCCTGGTCTACCATCTACTGTCATTATATTACCCTGGTCTACCATCTACTGTCATTATATTACCCTGGTCTACCATCTACTGTCATTATATTACCCTGGTCTACCATCTACTGTCATTATATTACCCTGGTCTACCATCTACTGTCATTATATTACCCTGGTCTACCATCTACTGTCATTATATTACCCTGGTCTACCATCTACTGTCATTATATTACCCTGGTCTACCATCTACTGTCATTATATTACCCTACTCTCCCCTGGTCTACCATCTACTGTCATTATATTACCCTGGTCTACCATCTACTGTCATTATATTACCCTGGTCTACCCTCTACT
Source organism: Oncorhynchus tshawytscha (assembly GCF_018296145.1). Classification (NCBI taxonomy): domain Eukaryota; kingdom Metazoa; phylum Chordata; class Actinopteri; order Salmoniformes; family Salmonidae; genus Oncorhynchus; species Oncorhynchus tshawytscha. The sequence continues at coordinate 1,073 of NW_024608111.1, forward strand.
GTCATTATATTACCCTGGTCTACCATCTACTGTCAATATATTATTACCCTGAGTGACCCTTTACTGTCATTATATTTTGTACCCTTGGTCATACTATCTACTGTAATTATATTGCCTGGTCTGGCCCATCTCCTGTCTATATTATCTTTTGGTTCGGCTATATACTGTCATTATAGTACCGGTTCCATTCCTTACTGTCATTATTACGCTGTTTCACCATCTACTGTCATTGTGGTTACCCTGGTGTACCCTCTACTGCCATTATATTACCCTGGTCTTGCATTGTCATTATATTACCCTTGGCTCACCATCTACTGACATTATATTACTCCTTGGTTCTACTGTTATTATTACCCTGGTCTACCATCTACTGTCATTATATTACCCTGGTCTCTACTGTCATTATATTACCCTGGTCCACCATCCACTGTCATTATATTACCCTGGTCTACCATCTACTGTCATTATATTACCCTGGTCTACCATCTACTGTCATTATATTACCCTGGTCTACCATCTACTGTCATTATATTACCCTGGTCTACCATCTACTGTCATTATATTACCCTGGTCTACCATCTACTGTCATTATATTACCCTGGTCTACCATCTACTGTCATTATATTACCCTGGTCTACCCATCTACTGTCATTATATTACCCTGGTCTACCATCTACTGTCATTATATTACCCTGGTCTACCATCTACTGTCATTATATTACCCTGGTCTACCATCTACTGTCATTATATTACCCTGGTCTACCATCTACTGTCATTATATTACCCTGGTCTACCATCTACTGTCATTATATTACCCTGGTCTACCATCTACTGTCATTATATTACCCTGGTCTACCATCTACTGTCATTATATTACCCTGGTCTACCATCTACTGTCATTATATTACCCTGGTCTACCATCTACTGTCATTATATTACCCTGGTCTACCATCTACTGTCATTATATTACCCTGGTCTACCATCTACTGTCATTATATTACCCTGGTCTACCATCTACTGTCATTATATTACCCTGGTCTACCATCTACTGTCATTATATTACCCTGGTCTACCATCTACTGTCATTATATTACCCTGGTCTACCCATCTACTGTCATTATATTACCCTGGTCTACCATCTACTGTCATTATATTACCCTGGTCTACCATCTACTGTCATTATATTACCCTGGTCTACCATCTACTGTCATTATATTACCCTGGTCTACCATCTACTGTCATTATATTACCCTGGTCTACCATCTACTGTCATTATATTACCCTGGTCTACCATCTACTGTCATTATATTACCCTGGTCTACCATCTACTGTCATTATATTACCCTGGTCTACCATCTACTGTCATTATATTACCCTGGTCTACCATCTACTGTCATTATATTACCCTGGTCTACCATCTACTGTCATTATATTACCCTGGTCTACCCTCTACTGTCATTATATTACCCTGGTCTACCATCTACTGTCATTATATTACCCTGGTCTACCATCTACTGTCATTATATTACCCTGGTCTACCATCTACTGTCATTATATTACCCTGGTCTACCATCTACTGTCATTATATTACCCTGGTCTACCCATCTACTGTCATTATATTACCCTGGTCTACCATCTACTGTCATTATATTACCCTGGTCTACCATCTACTGTCATTATATTACCCTGGTCTACCATCTACTGTCATTATATTACCCTGGTCTACCATCTACTGTCATTATATTACCCTGGTCTACCATCTACTGTCATTATATTACCCTGGTCTACCATCTACTGTCATTATATTACCCTGGTCTACCATCTACTGTCATTATATTACCCTGGTCTACCATCTACTGTCATTATATTACCCTGGTCTACCATCTACTGTCATTATATTACCCTGGTCTACCATCTACTGTCATTATATTACCCTGGTCTACCATCTACTGTCATTATATTACCCTGGTCTACCCATCTACTGTCATTATATTACCCTGGTCTACCATCTACTGTCATTATATTACCCTGGTCTACCATCTACTGTCATTATATTACCCTGGTCTACCATCTACTGTCATTATATTACCCTGGTCTACCATCTACTGTCATTATATTACCCTGGTCTACCATCTACTGTCATTATATTACCCTGGTCTACCATCTACTGTCATTATATTACCCTGGTCTACCATCTACTGTCATTATATTACCCTGGTCTACCATCTACTGTCATTATATTACCCTGGTCTACCATCTACTGTCATTATATTACCCTGGTCTACCCATCTACTGTCATTATATTACCCTGGTCTACCATCTACTGTCATTATATTACCCTGGTCTACCATCTACTGTCATTATATTACCCTGGTCTACCATCTACTGTCATTATATTACCCTGGTCTACCATCTACTGTCATTATATTACCCTGGTCTACCATCTACTGTCATTATATTACCCTGGTATACCATCTACTGTCATTATATTGACCCTGATCTACCATCTACTGTCATTATATTACACCTGGTCTACCATCTACTGTCATTATATTGACCCTGATCTACCATCTACTGTCATTATATTACCCTGGTCTACCATCTACTGTCATTATATTACCCTGGTCTACCATCTACTGTCATTATATTACCCTGGTCTACCATCTACTGTCATTATATTACCCTGGTCTACCATCTACTGTCATTATATTACCCTGGTCTACCATCTACTGTCATTATATTACCCTGGTCTACCCTCTACTGTCATTATATTACCCTGGTCTACCATCTACTGTCATTATATTACCCTGGTCTACCATCTACTGTCATTATATTACCCTGGTCTACCATCTACTGTCATTATATTACCCTGGTCTACCATCTACTGTCATTATATTACCCTCTACTGTCATTATATTACCCTGGTCTACCATCTACTGTCATTATATTACCCTGGTCAACCATCTACTGTCATTATATTACCCTGGTCTACCCTCTACTGTCACTATATTACCCTGGTCTACCATCTACTGTCATTATATTACCCTGGTCTACCCATCTACTGTCATTATATTACCCTGGTCTACCATCTACTGTCACTATATTACCCTGGTCTCCCATCTACTGTCATTATATTACCCTCTACTGTCATTATATTACCCTGGTCTACCATCTACTGTCATTCTATTACACTGGTCTACCATCTACTGTCATTATATTACCCTGGTCTACCATCTACTGTCATTATATTACCCTGGTCTACCATCTACTGTCATTATATTACCCTCTACTGTCATTATATTACCCTGGTCTACCATCTACTGTCATTATATTACCCTGGTCAACCATCTACTGTCATTATATTACCCTGGTCTACCCATCTACTGTCATTATATTACCCTGGTCTACCATCTACTGTCATTATATTACCCTCTACTGTCATTATATTACCCTGGTCTACCATCTACTGTCATTATATTACCCTGGTCTACCATCTACTGTCATTATATTACCCTGGTCTACCATCTACTGTCATTATATTACCCTGGTCACCCTCTACTGTCATTATATTACCCTGGTCTACCATCTACTGTCATTATATTACCCTGGTCTACCCATCTACTGTCATTATATTACCCTGGTCTACCATCTACTGTCATTATATTACCCTGGTCTACCATCTACTGTCATTATATTACCCTGGTCTACCATCTACTGTCATTATATTACCCTGGTCTACCATCTACTGTCATTATATTACCCTGGTCTACCATCTACTGTCATTATATTACCCTGGTCTACCATCTACTGTCATTATATTACCCTGGTCTACCATCTACTGTCATTATATTACCCTGGTCTACCATCTACTGTCATTATATTACCCTGGTCTACCATCTACTGTCATTATATTACCCTGGTCTACCATCTACTGTCATTATATTACCCTGGTCTACCCATCTACTGTCATTATATTACCCTGGTCTACCATCTACTGTCATTATATTACCCTCTCTACTGTCATTATATTACCCTGGTCTACCATCTACTGTCATTATATTACCCTGGTCTACCATCTACTGTCATTATATTACCCTGGTCTACCATCTACTGTCATTATATTACCCTGGTCTACCATCTACTGTCATTATATTACCCTGGTCTACCATCTACTGTCATTATATTACCCTGGTCTACCATCTACTGTCATTATATTACCCTGGTCTACCATCTACTGTCATTATATTACCCTGGTCTACCCTCTACTGTCATTATATTACCCTGGTCTACCATCTACTGTCATTATATTACCCTGGTCTACCATCTACTGTCATTATATTACCCTGGTCTACCATCTACTGTCATTATATTACCCTGGTCTAAACCATCTACTGTCATTATATTACCCTGGTCTACCATCTACTGTCATTATATTACCCTGGTCTACCATCTACTGTCATTATATTAACCCTGGTCTACCATCTACTGTCATTATATTACACCTGGTCTACCATCTACTGTCATTATATTGACCCTGGTCTACCATCTACTGTCATTATATTACCCTGGTCTACCATCTACTGTCATTATATTACCCTGGTCTACCATCTACTGTCATTATATTACCCTGGTCTACCATCTACTGTCATTATATTACCCTGGTCTACCATCTACTGTCATTATATTACCCTGGTCTACCATCTACTGTCATTATATTACCCTGGTCTACCATCTACTGTCATTATATTACCCTGGTCTACCATCTACTGTCATTATATTACCCTGGTCTACCATCTACTGTCATTATATTACCCTGGTCTACCATCTACTGTCATTATATTACCCTGGTCTACCATCTACTGTCATTATATTACCCTCTACTGTCATTATATTACCCTGGTCTACCATCTACTGTCATTATATTACCCTGGTCTACCATCTACTGTCATTATATTACCCTGGTCTACCATCTACTGTCATTATATTACCCTGGTCTACCATCTACTGTCATTATATTACCCTGGTCTACCATCTACTGTCATTATATTACCCTGGTCTACCCATCTACTGTCATTATATTACCCTGGTCTACCATCTACTGTCATTATATTACCCTGGTCTACCCTCTACTGTCATTATATTACCCTGGTCTACCATCTACTGTCATTATATTACCCTGGTCTACCATCTACTGTCATTATATTACCCTGGTCTACCATCTACTGTCATTATATTACCCTGGTCTACCATCTACTGTCATTATATTACCCTGGTCTACCATCTACTGTCATTATATTACCCTGGTCTACCATCTACTGTCATTATATTACCCTGGTCTACCATCTACTGTCATTATATTACCCTGGTCTACCATCTACTGTCATTATATTACCCTGTCTACTCTACTGTCATTATATTACCCTGGTCTACCCATCTACTGTCATTATATTACCCTGGTCTACCATCTACTGTCATTATATTACCCTGGTCTACCATCTACTGTCATTATATTACCCTGGTCTACCATCTACTGTCATTATATTACCCTGGTCTACCATCTACTGTCACTATATTACCCTCTACTGTCATTATATTACCCTGGTCTACCATCTACTGTCATTATATTACCCTGGTCTACCATCTACTGTCATTATATTACCCTGGTCTACCATCTACTGTCATTATATTACCCTGGTCTACCATCTACTGTCATTATATTACCCTGGTCTACCATCTACTGTCATTATATTACCCTGGTCTACCATCTACTGTCATTATATTACCCTGGTCTACCATCTACTGTCATTATATTACCCTGCTGTCCACTCAACTGTCATTATATTACCCTGGTCTACCATCTACTGTCATTATATTACCCTGGTCTACCCTCTACTGTCATTATATTACCCTGGTCTACCATCTACTGTCATTATATTACCCTGGTCTACCATCTACTGTCATTATATTACCCTGGTCTACCCTCTACTGTCATTATATTACCCTGGTCTACCATCTACTGTCATTATATTACCCTGGTCTACCATCTACTGTCATTATATTACCCTCTACTGTCATTATATTACCCTGGTCTACCCTTTACTGTCATTATATTACCCTGGTCTACCATCTACTGTCATTATATTACCCTGGTCTACCCTCTATTGTCATTATATTACCCTGGTCTACCATCTACTGTAATCATATTACCCTGGTGTACCCTCTACTGTCATTATAATACCTTGGTCTCCACTCTACTGTCATTATATTACCCTGGTCTACCATCTACTGTCATTATATTACCCTGGTCTACCATCTACTGTCATTAATTAACCTTGTATTACCCTGGTCTACCATCTACTGTCATTATATTACCCTGGTCTACCATCTACTGTCATTATATTACCCTGGTCTACCATCTACTGTCATTATATTACCCTACCATCTACTGTGACTATATTACACTCTACTGTCATTATATTACCCTGGTCTACCGTCTACTGTCATTATATTACCCTGGTCTAACATCTACTGTCATTATATTACCCTGGCCTACCCTCAACTGTCATTATATTACCCTGGTCTACCATCTACTGTCATTATATTACCCTGGTCTACCATCTACTGCCATTATATTACCCTGGTCTACCATCTACTGTCATTATATTACCCTGGTCTACCATCTACTGTGACTATATTACACTCTACTGTCATTATATTACCCTGGTCTACCGTCTACTGTCATTATATTACCCTGGTCTAACATCTACTGTCATTATATTACCCTGGCCTACCCTCAACTGTCATTATATTACCCTGGTCTACCATCTACTGTCATTATATTACCCTCTACTGTCATTATATTACCCTGGTCTACCATCTACTGTCATTATATTACCCTGGTCTACCATCTACTGTCATTATATTACCCTGGTCTACCATCTACTGTCATTATATTACCCTGGTCCCTCTACTGTCATTATATTACCCTGGTCTACCATCTACTGTCATTATATTACCCTGGTCTACCATCTACTGTCATTATATTACCCTGGTCTACCCTCTACTGTCATTATATTACCTGGTCTACCATCTACTGTCATTATATTATCTACTGTCATTATATTACCCATCTACTGTCATTATATTACCCTGGTCTACCATCTACTGTCATTATATTACCCTGGTCTACCATCTACTGTCATTATATTACCCTGGTCTACCATCTACTGTCATTATATTACCCTGGTCTACCATCTACTGTCATTATATTACCCTGGTCTACCATCTACTGTCATTATATTACCCTGGTCTACCATCTACTGTCATTATATTACCCTGGTCTACCATCTACTGTCATTATATTACCCTGGTCTACCATCTACTGTCATTATATTACCCTGGTCTACCATCTACTGTCATTATATTACCCTGGTCTACCATCTACTGTCATTATATTACCCTGGTCTACCATCTACTGTCATTATATTACCCTGGTCTACCATCTACTGTCATTATATTACCCTGGTCTACCATCTACTGTCATTATATTACCCTGGTCTACCATCTACTGTCATTATATTACCCTGGTCTACCATCTACTGTCATTATATTACCCTGGTCTACCATCTACTGTCATTATATTACCCTGGTATTCCATCTACAGTCATTATATTACCCTGTTCTACCATTTACTGTCATTATATTACCCTGGTCTCCCCTCTACTGTCATTAATTACCCTCGTCTACCATCTACTGTAATCATCTTACCCTGGTCGACCCTCTACTGTCATTATATTACCCTGGTCTACCATCTACTGTCATTATATTACCCTGGTGTACCCTCTGCTGTCATTATATTACCCTGGTATTCCATCTACTGTCATTGTATTACCCTGGTCTCCACTCTACTGTCATTATATTACCCTATTCTACCATCTACTGTCATTATATTACCCTGGTCTACCATCTACTGTCATTATATTACCCTGGTCTACCATCTACTGTCATTATTTTACCCTCTACTGTCATTATATTACCCTGGTCTACCCTTTACTGTCATTATATTACCCTGTTCTACCATCTACTGTCATTATATTACCCTGGTCTACCATCTACTGTGACTATATTACACTCTACTGTCATTATATTACCCTGGTCTACCATCTACTGTCATTATATTACCCTATTCTACCATCAACTGTCATTGTATTACCCTGGTCTACCCTCTACTGTCATTATATTACCCTGGTCTACTGTCATTATATTACCCTGGTCTACCATCTAATGTCATTAGATTACCCTGGTCTACCATCTACTGTCATTATATTACCCTGGTCTACCATCTACTGTGATTATATTACACTCTACTGTCATTATATTACCCTGGTCTACCATCTACTGTCATTATATTACCCTGTTCTACCGTCTACTGTCATTATATTACCCTGGTCTACCATCTACTGCCATTATATTACCCTGGTCTACCATCTACTGTCATTATATTACCCTGGTCTACCATCTACTGTGACTATATTACACTCTACTGTCATTATATTACCCTGGTCTACCGTCTACTGTCATTATATTACCCTGGTCTAACATCCACTGTCATTATATTACCCTGGCCTACCCTCAACTGTCATTATATTACCCTGGTCTACCGTCTACTGTCATTATATTACCCTGGTCTACCATCTACTGCCATTATATTACCCTGGTCTACTATCTACTGTCATTATATTACCCTGGTCTACCATCTACTGTGACTATATTACACTCTACTGTCATTATATTACCCTGGTCTACCGTCTACTGTCATTATATTACCCTGGTCTAACATCTACTGTCATTATATTACCCTGGTCTACCCTCAACTGTCATTATATTACCCTGGTCTACCATCTACTGTCATTATATTACCCTCTACTGTCATTATATTACCCTGGTCTACCATCTACTGTCATTATATTACCCTGGTCACCATCTACTGTCATTATATTACCCTGGTCTACCATCTACTGTCATTATATTACCCTCTACTGTAATTTTATTACCCTGGTCTACCATCTACTGTCATTATATTACCCTGGTCAACCATCTACTGTCATTATATTACCCTGGTCTACCCTCTACTGTCACTATATTACCATGGTCTACCATCTACTGTCATAATATTACCCTGGTCTACCCTCTACTGTCATTATATTACCCTGGTCTACCATCTACTGTAACTATATTACCCTGGTCTACCATCTACTGTCATTATATTACCCTGGTCCCTCTACTGTCATTATATTACCCTGGTCTACCATCTACTGTCAATATATTATCCTGGTCTACAATCTACTGTCACTATATTACCCTGGTCTAAACTCTACTGTCATTATATTACCCTGGTCTACCCTCTACTGTCATTATATTACCCTGGTATACCATCTACTGTCATTATATTGACCTGGTCTACCATCTACTGTCATTATATTACCCTGGTCTACCATCTACTGTCATTATATTACCTGGTCTACCATCTACTGTCATTATATTACCCCGGTCTACCATCTACTGTCATTATATTACTCTGGTCTACCATCTACTGTCATTATATTACCCTGGTCTACCATCTACTGTCATTATATTACCCTGGTCTACCATCTACTGTCATTATATTACCCTGGTCTACCATCTACTGTCATTATATTACCCTGGTCTACCATCTACTGTCATTATATTACCCTGGTCTACCATCTACTGTCATTATATTACCCTGGTCTACCATCTACTGTCATTATATTACCTGGTCTACCATCTACTGTCATTATATTACCCTGGTCTACCATCTACTGTCATTATATTACCCTGGTCTACCATCTACTGTCATTATATTACCCTGGTCTACCATTCTACTGTCATTATATTACACTGGTCTACCATCTACTGTCATTATATTACCCTGGTCTACCATCTACTGTCATTATATTACCCTGGTCTACCATCTACTGTCATTATATTACCCTGGTCTACCATCTACTGTCATTATATTACCCTGGTCTACCATCTACTGTGACTATATTACACTCTACTGTCATTATATTACCCTGGTCTACTACTGTCATTATATCTACTGTCATTATATTACCCTGGTCTGGTCTAACATCTACTGTCATTATATTACCCTGGTCTACCCATCTACTGTCATTATATTACCCTGGTCTACCATCTACTGTCATTATATTACCCTGGTCTACCATCTACTGTCATTATATTACCCTGGTCTACCATCTACTGTCATTATATTACCCTGGTTACCATCTACTGTCATTATATTACCCTGGTCTACCATCTACTGTCATTATATTACCCTGGTCTACCATCTACTGTCATTATATTACCCTGGTCTACCATCTACTGTCATTATATTACCCTGGTCTACCATCTACTGTCATTATATTACCCTGGTCTACCATCTACTGTCATTATATTACCCTCTACTGTCATTATATTACCCTGGTCTACCATCTACTGTCATTATATTACCCTGGTCTACCATCTACTGTCATTATATTACCCTGGTCTACCCATCTACTGTCATTATATTACCCTGGTCTACCATCTACTGTCATTATATTACCCTGGTCTACCCTCTACTGTCATTATATTACCTGGTCTACCATCTACTGTCATTATATTACCCTGGTCTACCATCTACTGTCATTATATTACCCTGGTCTACCATCTACTGTCATTATATTGACCTGGTCAACCATCTACTGTCATGATATTACCCTGGTCTACCATCTACTGTCATTATATTACTCTGGTCTACCATCTACTGTGATTATATTACCCTGGTCTACCATTTACTGTAATTATATTACTCTGGTCTACCATCTACTGTCATTATATTACCCTGTTCTACCATCTACTGTCACTATATTACCCTGGTCTAAACTCTACTGCCATTATATTACCCTGGTCTACCATCTACTGTCATTATATTACCCTGGTCTACCATCTACTGTCATTATATTACCCTGGTCTACCATCTACTGTCATTATATTACCCTGGTCTACCATCTACTGTCATTATATTACCTGGTCTACCATCTACTGTGATTATATTACCCTGGTCTACCATTTACTGTCATTATATTACACTGGTCTACAATCTACTGTCATTATATTAGCCTGGTCTTCCATCTGCTGTCATTATATTACCCTGGTCTACCATCTACTGTCATTATATTACCCTGGTCTACCCTCTACTGTCATTATATTACCCTGGTCTACCATCTACTGTGACTATATTACACTCTACTGTCATTATATTACCCTGGTCTACCATCTACTGTCATTATATTACCCTGGTCTACCATCTACTGTCATTATATTACCCTGGTCTACCATCTACTGTCATTATATTACCCTGGTCTACCATCTACTGTGACTATATTACACTCTACTGTCATTATATTACCCTGGTCTACCATCTACTGTCATTATATTACCCTATTCTACCATCAACTGTCATTGTATTACCCTGGTCTACCCTCTACTGTCATTATATTACCCTGGTCTACTGTCATTATATTACCCTGGTCTACCATCTAATGTCATTAGATTACCCTGGTCTACCATCTACTGCCATTATATTACCCTGTTCTACCATCTACTGTCATTATATTACCCTGGTCTACCATCTACTGTGACTATATTACACTCTACTGTCATTATATTACCCTGGTCTACCGTCTACTGTCATTATATTACCCTATTCTACCATCAACTGTCATTGTATTACCCTGGTCTACCCTCCTGTCTACTGTCATTATATTACCCTGGTCTACTGTCATTATATTACCCTGGTCTACCATCTAATGTCATTAGATTACCCTGGTCTACCATCTACTGTCATTATATTACCCTGGTCTACCATCTACTGTGACTATATTACACTCTACTGTCATTATATTACCCTGGTCTACCCTCAACTGTCATTATATTACCCTGGTCTACCGTCTACTGTCATTATATTACCCTGGTCTACCATCTACTGCCATTATATTACCCTGGTCTACCATCTACTGTCATTATATTACCCTGGTCTACCATCTACTGTGACTATATTACACTCTACTGTCATTATATTACCCTGGTCTACCGTCTACTGTCATTATATTACCCTGGTCTAACATCCACTGTCATTATATTACCCTGGCCTACCCTCAACTGTCATTATATTACCCTGGTCTACCGTCTACTGTCATTATATTACCCTGGTCTACCATCTACTGCCATTATATTACCCTGGTCTACTATCTACTGTCATTATATTACCCTGGTCTACCATCTACTGTGACTATATTACACTCTACTGTCATTATATTACCCTGGTCTACCGTCTACTGTCATTATATTACCCTGGTCTAACATCTACTGTCATTATATTACCCTGGTCTACCCTCAACTGTCATTATATTACCCTGGTCTACCATCTACTGTCATTATATTACCCTCTACTGTCATTATATTACCCTGGTCTACCATCTACTGTCATTATATTACCCTGGTCACCATCTACTGTCATTATATTACCCTGGTCTACCATCTACTGTCATTATATTACCCTCTACTGTAATTTTATTACCCTGGTCTACCATCTACTGTCATTATATTACCCTGGTCACCCATATGCTGTCATTATATTACCCTGGTCTACCCTCTACTGTCACTATATTACCATGGTCTACCATCTACTGTCATAATATTACCTTGGTCTACCCTCTACTGTCATTATATTACCCTGGTCTACCATCTACTGTCACTATATTACCCTGGTCTACCATCTACTGTCATTATATTACCCTCTACTGTCATTATATTACCCTGGTCTACCATCTACTGTCCTTATATTATCCTGGTCTACAATCTACTGTCACTATATTACCCTGGTCTAAACTCTACTGTCATTATATTACCCTGGTCTACCCTCTACTGTCATTATATTACCCTGGTCTACCCTCTACTGTCATTATATTACCCTGGTCTACCATCTACTGTCATTATATTACCCTGGTATACCATCTACTGTCATTATATTGACCTGGTCTACCATCTACTGTCATTATATTACCCTGGTCTACCATCTACTGTCATTTATTACCCTGGTCTACCATCTACTGTCATTATATTACCCTGGTCTACCATTTACTGTCATTATATTACACTGGTCTACCATCTACTGTCATTATATTACCCTGGTCTACCATCTACTGTCATTATATTACCCTGGTCTACCATCTACTGTCATTATATTACCCTGGTCTACCATCTACTGTCATTATATTACCCTGGTCTACCATCTACTGTCATTATATTACCTGGTCTACCATCTACTGTCATTATATTACCCTGGTCTACCATCTACTGTCATTATATTACCCTGGTCTACCATCTACTGTCATTATATTACCCTGGTCTACCATCTACTGTCATTATATTACCCTGGTCTACCATCTACTGTCATTATATTACCCTGGTCTACCATCTACTGTCATTATATTACCCTGGTCTACCATCTACTGTCATTATATTACCCTGGTCTACCATCTACTGTCATTATATTACCCTGGTCTACCATCTACTGTGACTATATTACCCTCTACCATCTACTGTCATTATATTACCCTGGTCTACCATCTACTGTCATTATATTACCCTGGTCTACCATCTATCTACTGTCATTATATTACCCTGGTCTACCATCTACTGTCATTATATTACCCTGGTCTACCATCTACTGTCATTATATTACCCTGGTCTACCATCTACTGTCATTATATTACCCTGGTCTACCATCTACTGTCATTATATTACCCTGGTCTACCATCTACTGTCATTATATTACCCTGGTCTACCATCTACTGTCATTATATTACCCTGGTCTACCATCTACTGTCATTATATTACCCTGGTCTACCATCTACTGTCATTATATTACCCTGGTCTACCATCTACTGTCATTATATTACCCTGGTCTACCATCTACTGTCATTATATTACCCTCTACTGTCATTATATTACCCTGGTCTACCATCTACTGTCATTATATTACCCTGGTCTACCATCTACTGTCATTATATTACCCTGGTCTACCCTCTACTGTCATTATATTACCCTGGTCTACCATCTACTGTCATTATATTACCCTGGTCTACCATCTACTGTCATTATATTACCCTGGTCTACCATCTACTGTCATTATATTACCCTGGTCTACCATCTACTGTCATTATATTACCCTGGTCTTCCATCTACTGTCATTATATTACCCTGGTCTACCATCTACTGTCATTATATTACCCTGGTCTACCATCTACTGTCATTATATTACCCTGGTCTACCATCTACTGTCATTATATTACCCTGGTCTCTACCATCTACTGTCATTATATTACCCTGGTCTACCATCTACTGTCATTATATTACCCTGGTCTACCATCTACTGTCATTATATTACCCTGGTCTACCATCTACTGTCATTATATTACCCTGGTCTACCATCTACTGTCATTATATTACCCTGGTCTACCATCTACTGTCATTATATTACCCTGGTCTACCATCTACTGTCATTATATTACCCTGGTCTACCATCTACTGTCATTATATTACCTGGTCTACCATCTACTGTCATTATATTACCCTGGTCTACCATCTACTGTCATTATATTACCCTGGTCTACCATCTACTGTCATTATATTACCCTGGTCTACCATCTACTGTCATTATATTACCCTGGTCTACCATCTACTGTCATTATATTACCCTGGTCTACCATCTACTGTCATTATATTACCCTGGTCTACCATCTACTGTCATTATATTACCCTGGTCTACTCTACTGTCATTATATTACCCTGGTCTACCATCTACTGTCATTATATTACCTGGTCTACCATCTACTGTCATTATATTACCCTGGTCTACCATCTACTGTCATTATATTACCCTGGTCTACCATCTACTGTCATTATATTACCCTGGTCTACCTCTGTCATTATATTACCCTGGTCTACCATCTACTGTCATTATATTACCCTGGTCTACCATCAACTGTCATTGTATTACCCTGGTCTACCCTCTACTGTCATTATATTACCCTGGTCTACTGTCATTATATTACCCTGGTCTACCATCTAATGTCATTAGATTACCCGGGTCTACCATCTACTGTCATTATATTACCCTGGTCTACCATCTACTGTCATTATATTACCCTGGTCTACCATCTACTGTTATTATATTACCCTCTACTGTCATTATATTACCATGGTCTACCATCTACTGTGATTATATTACCCTGGTCTACCATTTGCTGTCATTATATTACCCTGGTCTACCATCTGCTGTCATTATATTACCCTGTTCTACCATCTACTGTCATTATATTACCCTGGTCTACCATCTACTGTCATTATATTACCCTGGTCTACCATCTACTGTCATTATATTACATCTACTGTCATTATATTACCCTGGTCACCATCTACTGTCATTATATTACCCTGGTCTACCCTCTACTGTCATTATATTACCCTGGTCTACCATCTACTGTCATTATATTACCCTGGTCTACCATCTACTGTCATTATATTACCCTGGTCTACCATCTACTGTCATTATATTACCCTGGTCTACCATCTACTGTGACTATATTACACTCTACTGTCATTATATTACCCTGGTCTACCGTCTACTGTCATTATATTACCCTGGTCTAACATCTACTGTCATTATATTACCCTGTCTAACCATCTACTGTCATTATATTACCCTGGTCTACCGTCTACTGCCATTATATTACCCTGGTCTACCATCTACTGTCATTATATTACCCTGGTCTACCATCTACTGTCATTATATTACCCTGGTCTACCATCTACTGTGACTATATTACACTCTACTGTCATTATATTACCCTGGTCTACCATCTAATGTCATTATATTACCCTGGTCTACCATCTACTGTCATTATATTACCCTGGTCTACCTTCTACTGTCATTATATTACCCTGGTCTACCATCTACTGTCATTATATTATCCTGGTCTACCATCTACTGTCATTATATTACCCTGGTCTACCATCTACTGTCATTATATTACCCTGGTCTACCATCTACTGTCATTATATTACCTCTACCATCTACTGTCATTATATTACCCTGGTCTACCATCTACTGTCATTATATTACCCTGGTCTACCATCTACTGTCATTATATTACCCTGGTCTACCATCTACTGTCATTATATTACCCTGGTCTACCATCTACTGTCATTATATTACCCTGGTCTACCATCTACTGTCATTATATTACCCTGGTCTACCATCTACTGTCATTATATTACCCTGGTCTACCATCTACTGTCTACTGTCATTATATTACCCTGGTCTACCATCTACTGTCATTATATTACCCTGGTCTACCATCTACTGTCATTATATTACCCTGGTCTACCATCTACTGTCATTATATTACCCTGGTCTACCATCTACTGTCATTATATTACCTGGTCTACCTCTACTGTCATTATATTACCCTGGTCTACCATCTACTGTCATTATATTACCTGGTCTAACATCTACTGTCATTATATTACCCTGGTCTACCATCTACTGTCATTATATTACCCTGGTCTACCATCTACTGTGATTATATTACACTCTACTGTCATTATATTACCCTGGTCTACCATCTACTGTCATTATATTACCCTATTCTACCATCTACTGTCATTATATTACCCTGGTCTACCATCTACTGTCATTATATTACCCTGGTCTCATCTACTGTCATTATATTACCCTGGTCTACCATCTAATGTCATTAGATTACCCTGGTCTACCATCTACTGGTCTACCATCATTATATTACCCTGTTCTACCATCTACTGTCATTATATTACCCTGGTCTACCATCTACTGTGACTATATTACACTCTACTGTCATTATATTACCCTGGTCTACCATCTACTGTCATTATATTACCCTATTCTACCATCAACTGTCATTGTATTACCCTGGTCTACCCTCTACTGTCATTATATTACCCTGGTCTACTGTCATTATATTACCCTGGTCTACCATCTAATGTCATTAGATTACCCTGGTCTACCATCTACTGTCATTATATTACCCTGGTCTACCATCTACTGTGACTATATTACACTCTACTGTCATTATATTACCCTGGTCTACCATCTACTGTCATTATATTACCCTGTTCTACCATCTACTGTCATTATATTACCCTGGTCTACCATCTACTGTCATTATATTACCCTGGTCTACCATCTACTGTCATTATATTACCCTGGTCTACCATCTACTGTGACTATATTACACTCTACTGTCATTATATTACCCTGGTCTACCGTCTACTGTCATTATATTACCCTGGTCTAACATCCACTGTCATTATATTACCCTGGTCTACCCTCAACTGTCATTATATTACCCTGGTCTACCGTCTACTGTCATTATATTACCCTGGTCTACCATCTACTGCCATTATATTACCCTGGTCTACTATCTACTGTCATTATATTACCCTGGTCTACCATCTACTGTGACTATATTACACTCTACTGTCATTATATTACCCTGGTCTACCGTCTACTGTCATTATATTACCCTGGTCTAACATCTACTGTCATTATATTACCCTGGCCTACCCTCAACTGTCATTATATTACCCTGGTCTACCATCTACTGTCATTATTATACCATCTACTGTACCCTGGTCCCTCTACTGTCATTATATTACCCTGGTCTACCATCTACTGTCATTATATTACCCTGGTCACCCATCTACTGTCATTATATTACCCTGGTCTACCATCTACTGTCATTATATTACCCTGGTCCCTCTACTGTAATTTTATTACCCTGGTCTACCATCTACTGTCATTATATTACCCTGGTCTACCATCTACTGTCATTATATTACCCTGGTCTACCCTCTACTGTCACTATATTACCATGGTCTACCATCTACTGTCATTATATTACCCTGGTCTACCATCTACTGTCATTATATTACCCTGGTCTACCATCTACTGTCACTATATTACCCTGGTCTACCATCTACTGTCATTATATTACCCTCTACTGTCATTATATTACCCTGGTCTACCATCTACTGTCCTTATATTATCCTGGTCTACAATCTACTGTCACTATATTACCCTGGTCTAAACTCTACTGCCATTATATTACCCTGGTCTACCCTCTACTGTCATTATATTACCCTGGTCTACCATCTACTGTCATTATATTGACCTGGTCTACCATCTACTGTCATTATATTACCCTGGTATACCATCTACTGTCATTATATTGACCTGGTCTACCATCTACTGTCATTGATATTACCCTGGTCTACCATCTACTGTCATTATATTACCCTGGTCTACCATCTACTGTGATTATATTACCCTGGTCTACCATTTACTGTCATTATATTACCTGGTCTACCATCTACTGTCATTATATTACCCTGTTCTACAATCTACTGTCATTATATTACCCTGGTCTACCATCTACTGTCATTATATTACCATCCCTGGTCTACCATCTACTGTCATTATATTACCCTGGTCTACCATCTACTGTCATTATATTGACCTGGTCTACCATCTACTGTCATTATATTACCCTGGTCTACCATCTACTGTCATTATATTACTCTGGTCTACCATCTACTGTCATTATATTACCCTGGTCTACCATCTACTGTCATTATATTACCCTGGTCTACCATCTACTGTCATTATATTATCTACTGTCATTATATTACCCTGGTCTACCATCTACTGTCATTATATTACCCTGGTCTACCATCTACTGCCATTATATTACCCTGGTCTACCATCTACTGTCATTATATTACCCTGGTCTACCATCTACTGTGACTATATTACACTCTACTGTCATTATATTACCCTGGTCTACCGTCTACTGTCATTATATTACCTGGTCTAACATCTACTGTCATTATATTACCCTGGTCTACCATCTACTGTCATTATATTACCCTGGTCTACCATCTACTGTCATTATATTACCCTGGTCTACCATCTACTGTCATTATATTACCCTGGTCTACCATCTACTGTCATTATATTACCCTGGTCTACCATCTACTGTCATTATATTACCCTGGTCTACCTCTACTGTCATTATATTACCCTGGTCTACCATCTACTGTCATTATATTACCCTGGTCTACCATCTACTGTCATTATATTACCCTGGTCTACCATCTACTGTCATTATATTACCCTGGTCTACCATCTACTGTCATTATATTACCCTGGTCTACCATCTACTGTCATTATATTACCCTGGTCTACCCTGGTCTACCATCTACTGTCATTATATTACCCTGGTCCCTCTACTGTCATTATATTACCCTGGTCCATCTACTGTCATTATATTACCCTGGTCTACCATCTACTGTCATTATATTACCCTGGTCTACCATCTACTGTCATTATATTACCCTGGTCTACCATCTACTGTCATTATATTACCCTGGTCTACCATCTACTGTCATTATATTACCCTGGTCTACCATCTACTGTCATTATATTACCCTGGTCTACCATCTACTGTCATTATATTACCCTGGTCTACCATCTACTGTCATTATATTACCCTGGTCTACCATCTACTGTCATTATATTACCCTGGTCTACCATCTACTGTCATTATATTACCCTGGTCTACCATCTACTGTCATTATATTACCCTGGTCTACCATCTACTGTCATTATATTACCCTGGTCTACCATCTACTGTCATTATATTACCCTGGTCTACCATCTACTGTCATTATATTACCCTGGTCTACCATCTACTGTCATTATATTACCCTCTACTGTCATTATATTACCCTGGTCTACCATCTACTGTCATTATATTACCCTGGTCTACCATCTACTGTCATTATATTACCCTGGTCTACCATCTACTGTCATTATATTACCCTGGTCTACCATCTACTGTCATTATATTACCCTGGTCTACCATCTACTGTCATTATATTACCCTGGTCTACCATCTACTGTCATTATATTACCCTGGTCTACCATCTACTGTCATTATATTACCCTGGTCTACCATCTACTGTCATTATATTACCCTGGTCTACCATCTACTGTCATTATATTACCCTGGTCTACCATCTACTGTCATTATATTACCCTGGTCTACCATCTACTGTCATTATATTACCCTATCTACCATCTACTGTCATTATATTACCTGGTCTACCATCTACTGTCATTATATTACCCTGGTCTACCATCTACTGTCATTATATTACCCTGGTCTACCATCTACTGTCATTATATTACCCTGGTCTACCATCTACTGTCATTATATTACCCTGGTCTACCATCTACTGTCATTATATTACCCTGGTCTACCATCTACTGTCATTATATTACCCTGGTCTACAATCTACTGTCATTATATTACCCTGGTCTACCATCTACTGTCAATATATTACCCTGGTCTACCATCTACTGTCATTATATTACACTGGTCAACCATCTACTGTCATTATATTACCCTGGTCTACCATCTACTGTCATTATATTACCCTGGTCTACCATCTACTGTCATTATATTACCCTGGTCTACCAACTACTGTCATTATATTACCCTGGTCTACCATCTACTGTCATTATATTACCCTGGTCTACCAACTACTGTCATTATATTACCCTGGTCTACCATCTACTGTCATTATATTACCCTGGTCTACCATCTACTGTCATTATATTACCCTGGTCTACCATCTACTGTCATTATATTACCCTGGTCTACCATCTACTGTCATTATATTACCCTGGTCTACCAACTACTGTCATTATATTACCCTGGTCTACCATCTACTGTCATTATATTACCCTGGTCTACCATCTACTGTCATTATATTACCCTGGTCTACCATCTACTGTCATTATATTACCCTGGTCTACCATCTACTGTCATTATATTACCTGGTCTACCATCTACTGTCATTATATTACCCTGGTCTACCATCTACTGTCATTATATTACCCTGGTCTACCATCTACTGTCATTATATTACCCTGGTCTACCATCTACTGTCATTATATCTACTGTCATTATATTACCCTGGTCTACCATCTACTGTCATTATATTACCCTGGTCTACCATCTACTGTCATTATATTACCCTGGTCTAAATCTACTGTCATTATATTACCCTGGTCTACCATCTACTGTCATTATATTACCCTGGTCTACCATCTACTGTCATTATATTACCCTGGTCTACCATCTACTGTCATTATATTACCCTGGTCTACCATCTACTGTCATTATATTACCTGGTCTACCATCTACTGTCATTATATTACCCTGGTCTACCATCTACTGTCATTATATTACCCTGGTCTACCATCTACTGTCATTATATTACCCTGGTCTACCATCTACTGTCATTATATTACCCTGGTCTACCATCTACTGTCATTATATTACCCTGGTCTACCATCTACTGTCATTATATTACCCTGGTCTACCATCTACTGTCATTATATTACCCTGGTCTACCATCTACTGTCATTATATTACCCTGGTCTACCATCTACTGTCATTATATTACCCTGGTCTACCATCTACTGTCATTATATTACCCTGGTCTACCATCTACTGTCATTATATTACCCTGGTCTACCATCTACTGTCATTATATTACCCTGGTCTACCATCTACTGTCATTATATTACCCTGGTCTACCATCTACTGTCATTATATTACCCTGGTCTACCATCTACTGTCATTATATTACCCTGGTCTACCATCTACTGTCATTATATTACCCTGGTCTACCATCTACTGTCATTATATTACCCTGGTCTACCATCTACTGTCATTATATTACCCTGGTCTACCATCTACTGTCATTATATTACCCTGGTCTACCATCTACTGTCATTATATTACCCTGGTCTACCATCTACTGTCATTATATTACCCTGGTCTACCATCTACTGTCATTATATTACCCTGGTCTACCATCTACTGTCATTATATTACCCTGGTCTACCATCTACTGTCATTATATTATTCCCATCTACTGTCATTATATTACCCTGGTCTACCATCTACTGTCATTATATTACCCTGGTCTACCATCTACTGTCATTATATTACCCTGGTCTACCATCTACTGTCATTATATTACCCTGGTCTACCATCTACTGTCATTATATTACCCTGGTCTACCATCTACTGTCATTATATTACCTGGTCTACCATCTACTGTCATTATATTATATTACCCTGGTCTACCATCTACTGTCATTATATTACCCTGGTCTACCATCTACTGTCATTATATTACCCTGGTCTACCATCTACTGTCATTATATTACCTGGTCTACCATCTACTGTCATTATATTACCCTGGTCTACCATCTACTGTCATTATATTACCCTGGTCTACCATCTACTGTCATTATATTACCCTGGTCTACCATCTACTGTCATTATATTACCCTGGTCTACCATCTACTGTCATTATATTACCCTGGTCTACCATCTACTGTCATTATATTACCTGGTCTACCATCTACTGTCATTATATTACCCTGGTCTACCATCTACTGTCATTATATTACCCTGGTCTACCATCTACTGTCATTATATTACCCTGGTCTACCATCTACATTCTACTGTCATTATATTACCCTGGTCTACCATCTACTGTCATTATATTACCCTGGTCTACCATCTACTGTCATTATATTACCCTGGTCTACCATCTACTGTCATTATATTACCCTGGTCTACCATCTACTGTCATTATATTACCCTGGTCTACCATCTACTGTCACTATATTACCCTGGTCACTCTACTGTCATTATATTACCCTGGTCTACCATCTACTGTCATTATATTACCTGGTCTACCATCTACTGTCATTATATTACCCTGGTCTACCATCTACTGTCATTATATTACCCTGGTCTACCATCTACTGTCATTATATTATATTACCCTCTACTGTCATTATATTACCATGGTCTACCATCTACTGTCATTATATTACCCTGGTCTACCATCTACTGTCATTATATTACCCTCTACTGTCATTGTATTACCCTAGTCTACCATCTACTGTCATTATATTACCCTGGTCAAACATCTACTGTCATTATATTACCCTGGTCTACCCTCTACTGTCACTATATTACCATGGTCTTCCATCTACTGTCATATATTACCCTGGTCTACCCTCTACTGTCATTATATTACCCTGGTCTACCATCTACTGTCATTATATTACCCTCTACTGTCATTATATATTACCCTCTACTGTCATTATATTACCCTGGTCTACCATCTACTGTCATTCTATTACACTGGTCTACCATCTACTGTCATTATATTACCCTGGTCTACCATCTACTGTCATTATATTACCCTGGTCTACCATCTACTGTCATTATATTAACCTGGTCTACCATCTACTGTCATTATATTACCCTGGTCTACCATCTACTGTCATTATATTAACCTGTTCTACCATCCACTGTCATTTTATTACCTGGGTCTACAATCTACTGTCATTATATTACCCTGGTCTACCATCTACTGTCATTATATTAGCCTGTTCTACCATCAACTGTCATTGTATTACACTGGTCTACCATCTACTGTCACTATATTACCCTGGTCTAAACTCTACTGCCATTATATTACCCTGGTCTACCATCTACTGTCACTAGATTACACTGGTCTACCCTCTACTGTCATTATATTAACCTGGTCTACCATCTACTGTCATTATATTACCATGGTCTACCATCTACTGTTATATATTACCCTGGCCTACCCTCTACTGTCATTATATTACCCTGGTCTACCATCTACTGTTATTATATTACCCTCTACTGTCATTATATTACCATGGTCGACCATCTACTGTCATTATATTACCCTGGTCTACCATCTACTGTCACTATATTACCCTGGTCTAAACTCTACTACCATTATATTACCCTGGTCTACCAACTACTGTCATTATATTACCCTGGTATACCATCTACTGTCATTATATTGACATGATCTACCATCTACTGTCATTATATTAACCTGTTCTACCATCTACTGTCATTATATTGACCTGATCTACCATCTACTGTCATTATATTACCCTGGTCTACCATCTACTGTCATTATATTACCCTCTACTGTCATTATATTACCCTGGTCTACCATCTACTGTCATTATATTACCCTCTACTGTCTACCCATCTACTGTCATTATATTACCCTGGTCTACCATCTACTGTCATTATATTACCCTGGTCTACCATCTACTGTCATTATATTACCCTGGTCTACCATCTACTGTCATTATATTACCCTGGTCTACCATCTACTGTCATTATATTACCCTGGTCTACCCTCTACTGTCATTATATTACCCTGGTCTACCATCTACTGTCATTATATTACCCTGGTCTACCATCTACTGTCATTATATTACCCTGGTCTACCATCTACTGTCATTATATTACCCTGGTCTACCATCTACTGTCATTATATTACCTGGTCTACCATCTACTGTCATTATATTACCCTGGTCTACCATCTACTGTCATTATATTACCCTGGTCTACCATCTACTGTCATTATATTACCTGGTCTACCATCTACTGTCATTATATTACCCTGGTCTACCATCTACTGTCATTATATTACCTGTCTACCATCTACTGTCATTATATTACCCTGGTCTACCATCTACTGTCATTATATTACCCTGGTCTACCATCTACTGTCATTATATTACCCTGGTCTACCATCTACTGTTATTATATTACATCTACTGTCATTATATTACCCTGGTCTACCATCTACTGTCATTATATTACCCTGGTCTACCATCTACTGTCATTATTGACCCTGGTCTACCATCTACTGTCATTATATTACCCTGGTCTACCATCTACTGTCATTATATTACCCTGGTCTACCATCTACTGTCATTATATTACCCTGGTCTACCATCTACTGTCATTATATTACCCTGGTCTACCATCTACTGTCATTATATTACCCTGGTCTACCATCTACTGTCATTATATTACCCTGGTCTACCATCTACTGTCATTATATTACCTGGTCTACCATCTACTGTCATTATATTACCCTGGTCTACCATCTACTGTCATTATATTACCCTGGTCTACCATCTACTGTCATTATATTACCCTGGTCTACCATCTACTGTCATTATATTACCCTGGTCTACCATCTACTGTCATTATATTACCCCTACCATCTACTGTCATTATACTGTCATTATGATATTACCTGGTCTACCATCTACTGTCATTATATTTCCCTGGTCTACCATCTACTGTCATTATATTACCCTATCTACCCATCTACTGTCATTATATTACACTGGTCTACCATCTACTGTCATTATATTACCCTGGTCTACCATCTACTGTCATTATATTAACCTGGTCTAAACTCTACTGTCATTATATTACCCTGGTCTACCATCTACTGTCATTAGATTACACTGGTCTACCCTCTACTGTCATTATATTACCCTGGTCTACCATCTACTGTCATTATATTAACCTGGTCTACCATCTACTGTCATTATATTACCCTAGTCTACCATCTACTGTCATTATATTAACCCTGGTCTATATCTACTGTCATTATATTACCATGGTCTACCATCTACTGTCATTATATTACCCTGGTCTACCATCTACTGTCATTATATTACCCTGGTCTACCATCTACTGTTATTATATTACCCTCTACTGTCATTATATTACCATGGTCGACCATCTACTGTCATTATATTACCCTGGTCTACCATCTACTGTCATTATATTACCCTCTACTGTCATTGTATTACCCTAGTCTACCATCTACTGTCATTATATTACCCTGGTCAAACATCTACTGTCATTATATTACCCTGGTCTACCCTCTACTGTCACTATATTACCATGGTCTTCCATCTACTGTCATAATATTACCCTGGTCTACCCTCTACTGTCATTATATTACCCTGGTCTACCATCTACTGTCATTATATTACCCTCTACTGTTATATTACCCTCTACTGTCATTATATTACTGTCATTCTACTGTCATCTACTGTCATTACCCTGGTCTACCATCTACTGTCATTATATTACACTGGTCTACCATCTACTGTCATTATATTACCCTGGTCTACCATCTACTGTCATTATATTACCCTGGTCTACCATCTACTGTCATTATATTAACCTGTTCTACCATCCACTGTCATTTTATTACCTGGGTCTACAATCTACTGTCATTATATTACCCTGGTCTACCATCTACTGTCATTATATTAGCCTGTTCTACCATCAACTGTCATTGTATTACACTGGTCTACCATCTACTGTCACTATATTACCCTGGTCTAAACTCTACTGCCATTATATTACCCTGGTCTACCATCTACTGTCACTAGATTACACTGGTCTACCCTCTACTGTCATTATATTAACCTGGTCTACCATCTACTGTCATTATATTACCATGGTCTACCATCTACTGTTATATATTACCCTGGCCTACCCTCTACTGTCATTATATTACCCTGGTCTACCATCTACTGTTATTATATTACCCTCTACTGTCATTATATTACCATGGTCGACCATCTACTGTCATTATATTACCCTGGTCTACCATCTACTGTCACTATATTACCCTGGTCTAAACTCTACTACCATTATATTACCCTGGTCTACCAACTACTGTCATTATATTACCCTGGTATACCATCTACTGTCATTATATTGACATGATCTACCATCTACTGTCATTATATTAACCTGTTCTACCATCTACTGTCATTATATTGACCTGATCTACCATCTACTGTCATTATATTACCATCTACTGTATTATATTACCATCTACTGTCATTATATTACCCTGGTCTACCATCTACTGTCATTATATTACCCTGGTCTACCCTCTACTGTCATTATATTACCCTGGTCTACCATCTACTGTCATTATATTACCCTGGTCTACCATCTACTGTCATTATATTACCCTGGTCTACCATCTACTGTCATTATATTACCCTGGCCTACCCTCTACTGTCATTATATTACCCTGGTCTACCATCTACTGTCATTATATTACCCTCTACTGTCATTATATTACCCTGGTCTACCATCTACCGTCATTATATTACCCTGGTCAACCATCTACTGTCATTATATTACCCTGGTCTACCATCTACTGTCATTATATTACCCTGGTCTACCATCTACTGTCACTAGATTACACTGGTCTACCCTCTACTGACATTATATTACCCTGGTATACCATCTACTGTCATTATATTACCCTGGTCTACCATCTACTGTCATTATATGAACCTGGTCTACCATCTACTATCATGATATTACCCTGGTCTACCATCTACTGTCATTTTATTAACCTGGTCTACCATCTACTGTCATTATATTACCATTGTCTACCATCTACTGTCATTATATTACCCTGGCCTACCCTCTACTGTCATTATATTACCCTGGTCTACCATCTACTGTTAATATATTACCCTCTACTGTCATTATATTACCATTGTCGACCATCTACTGTCATTATATTACCCTGATATACCATCTACTGTCATTATATTGACCTGGTCTACCATCTACTGTCATTATATTACCCTGGTCTACCATCTACTGTCAATATATAACCCTGGTATACCATCTACTGTCATTATATTGACCTGGTCTACCATCTACTGTAATTATATTACCCTGGTCTACCATCTACTGTCATTATATTACCGTCTACTGTCATTATATTACCCTGCTCTACCATCTACTGTCATTATATTACCCTGGTCTACCATCTACTGTCATTATATTACCCTGGTCTACGATCTACAGTCATTATATTACCCTGGTCTTCCATCTACTGTCATTATATTACCCTGGTCTTCCATCTACTGTCATTATATTACCCTGGTATACCCACTTCTGTCATTATATTGACCTGGTCTACCATCTACTGTCATTATATTAACCTGGTCTACCATCTACTGTCAATATATTACCCTGGTCTACCATCTACTGTCAATATATTACCCTGGCCTACCCTCTACTGTCGTTATATTACCCTGGTCTACCATCTACTGTTATTATATTACCCTCTACTGTCATTATATTACCATGGTCGACCATCTACTGTCATTATATTTCCCTGGTCTACCATCTACTGTTATTATATTACCCTCTACTGTCATTATATTACACTAGTCTACCATCTACTGTCATTATATTACCCTGGTCTACCATCTACTGTCACTATATTACCTGGTCTAAACTCTACTGCCCTGGTCTAAACTCTACTGTCATTATATTACCCTGGTCTACCATCTACTGTCACTAGATTACACTGGTCTACCATCTACTGTCATTATATTACCCTGGTATACCATCTACTGTCATTATATTAACCTGGTCTACCATCTACTGTCATTATATTACCCTAGTCTACCATCTACTGTCATTATATTAACCTGGTCTACCATCTACTGTCATTATATTACCCTGGTCTCCCTTCTACTGTCATTATATTACCCTGGTCTACCATCTACTGTCATTATATTACCCTGGTCTACCCTCTACTGTCATTATATTACCCTGGTCTACCATCTACTGTCATTATATTACCCTGGTCTACCTTCTACTGTCATTATATTACCCTGGTCTACCATCCACTGTCATTATATTACCATGGTCTAAACTCTACTGTCATTATATTACCCTGGTCTACCATCTACTGTCATTATATTACCCTGGTCTACCATCCCCTGTCATTACATTACCCTGGTCTACCATCTACTGTCATTATATTACCCTGGTCTACCATCTACTGTCATTATATTACCCTGGTCTACCATCTACTGTCATTATATTACCCTGGTCTACCATCTACTGTCATTATATTACCCTGGTCTACCATCTACTGTCATTATATTACCCTGGTCTACCATCTACTGTCATTATATTACCCTGGTCTACCATCTACTGTCATTATATTACCCTGGTCTACCATCTACTGTCATTATATTACCCTGGTCTACCATCTACTGTCATTATATTACCCTGGTCTACCATCTACTGTCATTATATTACCTGGTCTACCATCTACTGTCATTTATTATTACCATCTGGTCTATATTACCATCTACTGTCATTATATTACCCTGGTCTACCATCTACTGTCATTATATTACCCTGGTCTACCATCTACTGTCATTATATTACCCTGGTCTACCATCTACTGTCATTATATTTGGTCCCTCTACTGTCATTATATTACCATGGTCGACCATCTACTGTCATTATATTACCCTGGTCTACCATCTACTGTCATTATTATATTACCCTGGTCTACCATCTACTGTCATTATATTACCTGGTCTACCATCTACTGTCATTATATTACCCTGGTCTACCATCTACTGTCATTATATTACCCTGGTCTAAACTCTACTGTCATTATATTACCCTGGTCTACCATCTACTGTCATTATATTACCCTGGTCTACCATCTACTGTCATTATATTACCCTGGTCTACCATCTACTGTCATTATATTACCCTGGTCTACCATCTACTGTCATTATATTACCTGGTCTACCATCTACTGTCATTATATTACCCTGGTCTACCATCTACTGTCATTATATTACCCTGGTCTACCATCTACTGTTATTATATTACCCTGGTCCCATCTACTGTCATTATATTACCCTGGTCTACCATCTACTGTCATTATATTACCCTGGTCTACCATCTACTGTCATTATATTACCCTGGTCTACCTCTACTGTCATTATATTACCCTGGTCTACCATCTACTGTCATTATATTACCCTGGTCTACCATCTACTGTCATTATATTACCCTGGTCTACCATCTACTGTCATTATATTACCTGGTCTACCATCTACTGTCATTATATTACCCTGGTCTACCATCTACTGTCATTATATTACCCTGGTCTACCATCTACTGTCATTATATTACCCTGGTCTACCATCTACTGTCATTATATTACCCTGGTCTACCATCTACTGTCATTATATTACCCTGGTCTACCATCTACTGTCATTATATTACCCTGGTCTACCATCTACTGTCATTATATTACCCTGGTCTACCATCTACTGTCATTATATTACCCTGGTCTACCATCTACTGTCATTATATTACCCTGGTCTACCATCTACTGTCATTATATTACCCTGGTCTACCATCTACTGTCATTATATTACCCTGGTCTACCATCTACTGTCATTATATTACCCTGGTCTATTACCATCTACTGTCATTATATTACCCTGGTCTACCATCTACTGTCATTATATTACCCTGGTCTACCATCTACTGTCATTATATTACCCTGGTCTACCCTCTACTGTCATTATATTACCCTGGTCTACCATCTACTGTCATTATATTACCCTGGTCTACCATCTACTGTCATTATATTAACCTGGTCTACCATCTACTGTCATTATATTACCTGGTCTACCATCTACTGTCATTATATTACCTGGTCTACCATCTACTGTCATTATATTACCTGGTCTACCATCTACTGTCATAATATTACCCTGGTCTACCATCTACTGTCACTATATTACCCTGGTCTACCATCTACTGTCATTATATTACCCTCTACTGTCATTATACTAACCTGGTCTACCATCTACTGTCATTATATTACACTGGTCTACCATCTACTGTCATTATAGTACCCTGGTCTCCTCTCTACTGTCATTATATTACACTGGTCTACCATCTACTGTCATTATATTACCCTGGTCTACCATCTACTGTCATTATATTGACATGATCTACCATCTACTGTCATTATATTAACCTGGTCTACCATCTACTGTCAATATATTACCTGGTCTACTGTCATTATATTACCCTGGTCTACCATCTACTGTCATTATATTACCCTGGTCTACCATCTACTGTCATTATATTACCCTGGTCTACCATCTACTGTCATTATATTACCCTGGTCTACCATCTACTGTCATTATATTACCCTGGTCTTCCATCTACTGTCATTATATTACCCTGGTCTACCCATCTACTGTCATTATATTACCTGGTCTACCATCTACTGTCATTATATTAACCTGGTCTACCATCTACTGTCAATATATTACCCTGGTCTACCATCTACTGTCATTATATTACCCTGGTCTACCCTCTACTGTCATTATATTACCCTGGTCTACCATCTACTGTTATTATATTACCCTCTACTGTCATTATATTACCTGGTCTACCATCTACTGTCATTATATTACCCTGGTCTACCATCTACTGTCATTATATTACCTGGTCTACCCTCTACTGTCATTATATTACCCTGGTCTACCATCTACTGTCATTATATTACCCTGGTCTACCATCTACTGTCATTATATTACCCTGGTCTAAACTCTACTGTCATTATATTACCCTGGTCTACCATCTACTGTCATTATATTACCCTGGTCTACCATCTACTGTCATTACCATCTACTGTCATTATATTACCCTGGTCTACCATCTACTGTCATTATATTACCTGGTCTACCATCTACTGTCATTATATTACCCTGGTCTACCATCTACTGTCATTATATTACCTGGTCTACCATCTACTGTCATTATATTACCCTGGTCTACCATCTACTGTCATTATATTACCCTGGTCTACCATCTACTGTCATTATATTACCCTGGTCTACCCTCTACTGTCATTATATTATCCTGGTCTACCATCTACTGTCATTATATTACCCTGGTCTACCATCTACTGTCATTATATTACCCTGGTCTACCATCTACTGTCATTATATTACCCTGGTCTACCATCTACTGTCATTATATTACCCTGGTCTACCATCTACTGTCATTATATTACCCTGGTCTACCATCTACTGTCATTATATTACCCTGGTCTACCATCTACTGTCATTATATTACCCTGGTCTACCATCTACTGTCATTATATTACCCTGGTCTACCATCTACTGTCATTATATTACCCTGGTCTACCATCTACTGTCATTATATTACCCTGGTCTCTACTGTCATTATATTACCCTGGTCTACCATCTACTGTCATTATATTACCCTGGTCTACCCTCTACTGTCATTATATTACCCTGGTCTACCATCTACTGTTATTATATTACCCTCTACTGTCATTATATTACCATGGTCGACCATCTACTGTCATTATATTACCCTGGTCTACCATCTACTGTCATTATATTACCCTGGTCTACCATCTACTGTCATTATATTAACCTGGTCTACCATCTACTGTCATTATATTCACCTGGTCTACCATCTACTGTCATTATATTACCCTGGTCTACCATCTACTGTCATTATATTACCCTGGTCTACCATCTACTGTCATTATATTACCCTGGTCTACCATCTACTGTCATTATATTACCTGGTCTACCATCTACTGTCATTATATTACCCTGGTCTACCATCTACTGTCATTATATTACCCTGGTCTACCATCTACTGTCATTATATTACCCTGGTCTACCATCTACTGTCATTATATTACCCTGGTCTACCATCTACTGTCATTATATTACCCTGGTCTACCATCTACTGTCATTATATTACCCTGGTCTACCATTCTACTGTCATTATATTACACTAGTCTACCATCTACTGTCATTATATTACCCTGGTCTACCATCTACTGTCATTATATTACCCTGGTCTACCATCTACTGTCATTATATTACCCCTGGTCTACCATCTACTGTCATTATATTACCATCTACTGTCATTATATTACCCTGGTCTACCATCTACTGTCATTATATTACCCTGGTCTACCCTCTACTGTCATTATATTACCCTGGTCTACCATCTACTGTCATTATATTACCTGGTCTACCATCTACTGTCATTATATTACCTGGTCTACCATCTACTGTCATTATATTACCCTGGTCTACCATCTACTGTCATTATATTACCCTGGTCTACCATCTACTGTCATTATACCATTTACATTATATTACCCTGGTCTACCATCTACTGTCATTATATTACCCTGGTCTACCATCTACTGTCATTATATTACCTGGTCTACCATCTACTGTCATTATATTACCCTGGTCTACCATCTACTGTCATTATATTACCCTGGTCTACCATCTACTGTCATTATATTACCTGGTCTACCATCTACTGTCATTATATTACCTGGTCGACCATCTACTGTCATTATATTACCCTGGTCTACCATCTACTGTCATTATATTACCCTGGTCTACCATCTACTGTCATTATATTACCCTGGTCTACCATCTACTGTCATTATATTACCCTGGTCTACCATCTACTGTCATTATATTACCCTGGTCTACCATCTACTGTCATTATATTACCTGGTCTACCATCTACTGTCAATATATTACCCTGGTCTACCATTTACTGTCATTATATTACACTAGTCTACCATCTACTGTCATTATATTACCCTGGTCTACCATCTACTGTCATTATATTACCCTGGTCTACCATCTACTGTCATTATATTACCCTGGTCTACCATCTACTGTCATTATATTACCCTGGTCTACCCTCTACTGTCATTATATTACCCTGGTCTACCATCTACTGTCATTATATTACCCTGGTCTACCATCTACTGTCATTATATTACCTGGTCTTCTACTGTCATTATATTAACCTGGTCTACCATCTACTGTCATTATATTACCTGGTCTACCATCTACTGTCATTATATTACCCTGGTCTACCATCTACTGTCATTATATTACCCTGGTCTACCATCTACTGTCATTATATTACCTGGTCTACCATCTACTGTCATTATATTACCTGGTCTACCATCTACTGTCATTATATTACCCTGGTCTACCATCTACTGTCATTATATTACCCTGGTCTACCTTCTACTGTCATTATATTACCCTGGTCTACCATCTACTGTCATTATATTACCCTGGTCTACCATCTACTGTCATTATATTACCTGGTCTACCATCTACTGTCATTATATTACCCTCTACTGTCATTATATTACCATGGTCTACCATCTACTGTCATTATATTACCCTGGTCTACCATCTACTGTCATTATATTACCCTGGTCTACCATCTACTGTCATTATATTACACTGGTCTACCATCTACTGTCACTATATTACCCTGGTCTAAATCTACTGTCATTATATTGACCCTGGTCTACCATCTACTGTCATTATATTACCCTGGTCTACCATCTACTGTCATTATATTACCCTGGTCTACCATCTACTGTCATTATATTACCTGGTCTACCATCTACTGTCATTATATTACCTGGTCTACCATCTACTGTCATTATATTACCCTGGTCTACCATCTACTGTCATTATATTACCCTGGTCTACCATCTACTGTCATTATATTAACCCTGGTCTACCATCTACTGTCATTATATTACCCTGGTCTACCATCTACTGTCATTATATTACCTGGTCCCTCTACTGTCATTATATTACCTGGTCTACCATCTACTGTCATTATATTACCCTGGTCTACCATCTACTGTCATTATATTACCCTGGTCTACCATCTACTGTCATTATATTACCCTGGTCTACCATCTACTGTCATTATATTACCTGGTCTACCATCTACTGTCATTATATTACCCTGGTCTACCATCTACTGTCATTATATTACCCTGGTCTACCATCTACTGTCATTATATTACCCTGGTCTACCATCTACTGTCATTATATTACCCTGGTCTACCATCTACTGTCATTATATTACCCTGGTCTACCATCTACTGTCATTATATATTACCCTGGTCTACATCTACTGTCATTATATTACCTGGTCTACCATCTACTGTCATTATATTACCCTGGTCTACCATCTACTGTCATTATATTACCCTGGTCTACCATCTACTGTCATTATATTACCCTGGTCTACCATCTACTGTCATTATATTACCTGGTCTACCATCTACTGTCATTATATTACCCTGGTCTACCATCTACTGTCATTATATTACCCTGGTCTACCATCTACTGTCATTATATTACCCTGGTCTACCATCTACTGTCATTATATTACCTGGTCTGCCATCTACTGTCATTATATTACCCTGGTCTACCATCTACTGTCATTATATTACCTGGTCTACCATCTACTGTCATTATATTACCCTGGTCTACCATCTACTGTCATTATATTACCCTGGTCTACCATCTACTGTCATTATATTAACCATCTACTGTGAATATATTACCCTGGTCTACCATTTACTGTCATTATATTACACTAGTCTACCATCTACTGTCATTATATTACCCTGGTCTACATCTACTGTCATTATATTACACTGGTCTACCATCTACTGTGAATATATTACCCTGGTCTACCATTTACTGTCATTATATTACACTAGTCTACCA
Source organism: Oncorhynchus tshawytscha (assembly GCF_018296145.1). Taxonomy (NCBI): domain Eukaryota; kingdom Metazoa; phylum Chordata; class Actinopteri; order Salmoniformes; family Salmonidae; genus Oncorhynchus; species Oncorhynchus tshawytscha. Next base: position 36,714 of record NW_024608111.1, read on the forward strand.
TCTACTGTCATTATCTTACCCTGGTCTACCATCTACTGTCATTATATTAACCATCTACTGTCATTATATTACCCAGGTCTACCATCTACTGTCATTATATTACCCTGGTCTACCATCTACTGTCAAATATATTACCCTGGTCTACCCTCTACTGTCACTATATTACCATGGTCTACCTACTGTCATTATATTACCCCTGGTCTACATTCTACTGTCATTATATTACCCAGGTCTACCATCTACTGTCATTATATTACCCTGGTCTACCATCTACTGTCATTATATTAGCCTGGTCTACCATCTACTGTCATTATTTTACCCTGGTCTACCATCTACTGTCATTATATTACCCTGCTCTACCATCTACTGTCATTATATTACCCTGGTCTACCATCTACTGTCATTATATTAACCTGGTCTACCATCTACTGTCAATATATTACCCTGGTCTACCATCTACTGTCATTATATTACCCTGGTCTACCCTCTACTGTCATTATATTACCCCTGGTCTACCATCTACTGTTATTATATTACCCTCTACTGTCATTATATTACCCTGGTCGACCATCTACTGTCATTATATTACCCTGGTCTACATCTACTGTCATTATATTACCTGGTCTACCATCTACTGTGAATATATTACCCTGGTCTACCATTTACTGTCATTATATTACACTAGTCTACCATCTACTGTCATTATATTACCCTGGTCTACCATCTACTGTCATTATATTAACCTCTACTGTCATTATATTACCCTGGTCTACCATCTACTGTCATTATATTACCTGGTCTACCATCTACTGTCATTATATTACCCTGGTCTACCATCTACTGTCACTATATTACCATGGTCTACCATCTACTGTCATTATATTCACCTGGTCTACCATCTACTGTCATTATATTACCCTCTACTGTCATTATATTAACCTAGTCTACCATCTACTGTCACTATATTACCCTGGTCTAAACTCTACTGCCATTATATTACCCTGGTCTACCATCTACTGTCATTATATTACCCTGGTATACCATCTACTGTCATTATATTGACCTGATCTACCATCTACTGTCATTATATTAACCTGGTCTACCATCTACTGTCAATATATTACCCTGGTCTACCATCTACTGTCATTATATTACCCTGGTCTACCATCTACTGTCATTATATTACCCTGGTCTACCATCTACTGTCATTATATTACCCTGGTCTACCATCTACTGTCATTATATTACCCTGGTCCCTCTACTGTCTTTATATTACCCTGGTCTACCATCTACTGTCATTATATTAACATGGTCTACCATCTACTGTCATTATATTACCCTGGTCTACCATCTACTGTCATTATATTACCCTGGTCTACCATCTACTGTCATTATATTACCCTGGTCTACCCTCTACTGTCATTATATTACCCTGGTCTACCATCTACTGTCATTATATTACCTCTACTGTCATTATATTACCCTGGTCTACCATCTACTGTCATTATATTACCCTGGTCAACCATCTACTGTCATTATATTACCCTGGTCTACCATCTACTGTCACTATATTACCATGGTCTACACTCTACTGTCATTATATTACCCTGGTCTACCATCTACTGTCATTATATTACCCTGGTCTACCATCTACTGTCATTATATTACCCTGGTCTACAATCTACTGTCATTATATTACCCTGGCCTACCCTCTACTGTCATTATATTACCCTGGTCTACCATCTACTGTCATTATATTACCCTCTACTGTCATTATATTACCCTGGTCTACCCTCTACTGTCACTATATTACCATGGTCTACCATCTACTGTCATAATATTACCCTGGTCTACCATCTACTGTCATAATATTAACCTGGTCTACCATCTACTGTCATTATATTACCCTGGTCTTCCACCTACTGTCATTATACTAACCTGGTCTACCATCTACTGTCATTATATTACCCTGGTCTACCATCTACTGTCATTATATTACCCTCTACAGTCATTATATGACCCTGGTATACCATCTACTGTAATTATATTACCCTGGAATACCATCTACTGTCATTATATTACCCTGGTCTACCATCTACTGTCATTATATTACCCTGGCCTACCATCTACTGTCATTATATTACCCTGGTCTACCATCTACTGTCATTATATTACCCTCTACCAACTGTCATTATATTACCCTGGTCCATCTACTGTCATTATATTACCCTGGTCAACCATCTACTGTCATTATCTGGTCTACCATCTACTGTCATCTACTGTCATTACCCTGGTCTACCATCTACTGTCATTATATTAACGTAGTCTACCATCTACTGTCACTATATTACCCTGGTCTAAACTCTACTTCCATTATATTACCCTGGTATACCATCTACTGTCATTATATTACCCTGGTCTACCATCTACTGTCATTATATTACCCTGGTCTACCATCTACTGTTCATTATATTACCCTGGTCTCTTGTCATTATATTACCATGGTCGACCATCTACTGTCATTATATTACCCTGGTCTACCATCTACTGTCATTATATTACCCTGGTCTACCATCTACTGTTAATATATTACCCTCTACTGTCATTATATTACCATGGTCGACCATCTACTGTCATTATATTACCCTGGTCTACATCTACTGTCATTATATTACTCTGGTCTACCATCTACTGTGAATATATTACCCTGGTCTACCATTTACTGTCATTATATTACACTAGTCTACCATCTACTGTCATTATATTACCCTGGTCTACCATCTACTGTCATTATATTAACCTCTACTGTCATTATATTACCCTGGTCTACCATCTACTGTCATTATATTACCCTGGTCTACCCTCTACTGTCACTATATTACCTTCTACTGTCATTATATTAACCTAGTCTACCATCTACTGTCACTATATTACCCTGGTCTACCATCTACTGTCATTATATTACCCCTCTACCCTCTCTGTCATTATATTACCCTGGTCTACCATCTACTGTCATTATATTACCCTGGTCTACCATCTACTGTCATTATATTACCCTGGTCTACATCTACTGTCATTATATTACCCTGGTCTACCCTCTACTGTCATTATATTACCCTGGTCTACCATCTACTGTCATTATACCCTGGTCTACCCTCTACTGTCATTATATTACCATGGTCTTCCATCTACTGTCATTATATTACCCTGGTCTACCATCTACTGTCATTATATTACCCTGGTCTACCATCTACTGTCATTATATTACCCTGGTCTACCATCTACTGTCATTATATTACCCTGGTCTACCATCTACTGTCATTATATTACCCTGGTCTACCATCTACTGTCATTATATTACCCTCTACTGTCATTATATTACCCTGGTCTACCATCTACTGTCATTATATTACCCTGGTCAACCATCTACTGTCATTATATTACCCTGGTCTACCATCTACTGTCATTATATTACCCTGATCTACCTTCTAAGGTCATTATATTAACGTAGTCTACCATCTACTGTCACTATATTACCCTGGTCTAAACTCTACTTCATTATATTACCCTGGTATACCATCTACTGTTATTATATTACCTGGTCTACCATCTACTGTCATTATATTACCCTGGTCTACCATCTACTGTCATTATATTACCCTGGTCTACAATCTACTGTACCTATATTACCCTGGTCTAAGCTCTACTGTCATTATATTACCCTGGTCTACCATCTACTGTCATTATATTACCCTGGTATACCATCTACTGTCATTATATTGACCTGGTCTACCATCTACTGTCATTATATTAACCTGGTCTACCATCTACTGTCAATATATTACCCTGGTCTACCATCTACTGTCATTATATTACCCTGGTCTACCTTCTACTGTCATTATATTACCCCGGTCTACCATCTACTGTTATTATATTACCCTCTCTTGTCATTATATTACCATGGTCGACCATCTACTGTCATTATATTACCCTGGCCTACCCTCTACTGTCATTATATTACCCTGGTCTACCATCTACTGTTATTATATTACCCTCTACTGCCATTATATTACCATGGTCGACCATCTACTGTCATTATATTACCCTGGTCTACATCTACTGTCATTATATTACACTGGTCTACCATCTACTGTGAATATATTACCCTGGTCTACCATTTACTGTCATTATATTACACTAGTCTACCATCTACTGTCATATTATCTTACCCTGGTCTACCATCTACTGTCATTATATTAACCTCTACTGTCATTATATTACCCTGGTCTACCATCTACTGTCATTATATTACCCTGGTCTACCATCTACTGTCAATATATTACCCTGGTCTACCATCTACTGTCATTATATTACCCTCTACTGTCTACCCATCTACTGTCATTATATTACCCTGGTCTACCATCTACTGTCATTATATTACCCCTGGTCTACCATCTACATCTGTTATTATATTACCCTCTACTGCCATTATATTACCATGGTCGACCATCTACTGCCATTATATTACCCCTGGTCTACATCTACTGTCATTATATTACTCTGGTCTACCATCTACTGTGAATATATTACCCTGGTCTACCATTTACTGTCATTATATTACACTAGTCTACCATCTACTGTCATTATATTACCCTGGTCTACATCTACTGTCATTATATTACACTGGTCTACCATCTACTGTGAATATATTACCCTGGTCTACCATTTACTGTCATTATATTACACTAGTCTACCATCTACTATCATTATCTTACCCTGGTCTACCATCTACTGTCATTATATTAACCTCTACTGTCATTATATTACCCAGGTCTACCATCTACTGTCATTATATTACCCTGGTCTACCATCTACTGTAAATATATTACCCTGGTCTACCCTCTACTGTCACTATATTACCATGGTCTACCATCTACTGTCATAATATTACCCTGGTCTACCCTCTACTGTCACTATATTACCCTCTACTGTCATTATATTACCCTGGTCTACCATCTACTGTCAATATATTACCCTGGTCTACCATCTACTGTCATTATATTACCCTGGTCTACCCTCTACTGTCATTATATTACCCTGGTCTACCATCTACTGTCATTATATTATATCTACCATCTACTGTCCCTGGTCTACCATCTACTGTCATTATATTAACCTGGTCTACCATCTACTGTCAATATATTACCCTGGTCGACCATCTACTGTCAATATATTACCCTGGCCTACCCTCTACTGTCATTATATTACCCCGGTCTACCATCTACTGTTATTATATTACCCTCTACTGCCATTATATTACCATGGTCGACCATCTACTGCCATTATATTACCCTGGTCTACATCTACTGTCATTATATTACTCTGGTCTACCATCTACTGTGAATATATTACCCTGGTCTACCATTTACTGTCATTATATTACACTAGTCTACCATCTACTGTCATTATATTACCCTGGTCTACCATCTACTGTCATTATATTAACCTCTACTGTCATTATATTACCCTGGTCTACCATCTACTGTCATTATATTACCCTGGTCTACCATCTACTGTCATTATATTACCTGTCACCCTCTATATCACTATATTACCATGGTCTACCATCTACTGTCATAATATTACCCTGGTCTACCCTCTACTGTCACTATATTACCTTCTACTGTCATTATATTAACCTAGTCTAACATCTACTGTCACTATATTACCCTGGTCTAAACTCTACTGCCATTATATTACCCTGGTCTACCATCTACTGTCATTATATTACCCTGGTATACCATCTACTGTCATTATATTGACCTGATCTACCATCTACTGTCATTATATTAACCTGGTCTACCATCTACTGTCAATATATCACCCTGGTCTACCATCTACTGTCATTATATTATCCTGGTCTACCATCTACTGTCATTATATTACCCTGGTCTACCATCTACTGTTATTATATTACCCTGGCCTACCCTCTACTGTCATTATATTACCCTCTACTGTCTTTATATTACCCTGGTGTACCATCTACTGTCATTATATTAACATGGTCTACCATCTACTGTCATTATATTACCCTGGTCTACCATCTACTGTCATTATATTACCCTGGTCTACCATCTACTGTCATTATATTACCCTGGCCTACCCTCTACTGTCATTATATTACCCTGGTCTACCATCTACTGTCATTATATTACCCTCTACTGTCATTATATTACCCTGGTCTACCATCTACTGTCATTATATTACCCTGGTCAACCATCTACTGTCATTATATTACCCTGGTCTACCCTCTACTGTCACTATATTACCATGGTCTACACTCTACTGTCATTATATTACCCTGGTCTACCATCTACTGTCATTATATTACCCTGGTCTACCATCTACTGTCACTATATTACCCTGGTCTAAACTCTACTGCATTATATTACCCTGGTCTACCATCTACTGTTATTATATTACCCTGGCCTACCCTCTACTGTCATTATATTACCCTCTACTGTCATTATATTACCCTGGTCTACCCTCTACTGTCACTATATTACCATGGTCTACCATCTACTGTCATAATATTACCCTGGTCTACCATCTACTGTCATAATATTAACCTGGTCTACCATCTACTGTCATTATATTACCCTGGTCTTCCACCTACTGTCATTATACTAACCTGGTCTACCATCTACTGTCATTATATTACCCTGGTCTACCATCTACTGTCATTATATTACCCTCTACAGTCATTATATTACCCTGGTCTACCATCTACTGTCATTATATTACCCTGCTCTACCATCTACTGTCATTATATTACCCTGGTCTACAATCTACTGTCATTATATTACCCTGGCCTACCCTCTACTGTCATTATATTACCCTGGTCTACCATCTACTGTCATTATATTACCCTCTAATGTCATTATATTACCCTGGTCTACCATCTACTGTCATTATATTACCCTGGTCAACCATCTACTGTCATTATATTACCCTGGTCTACCATCTACTGTCATTATATTACCCTGGTCTACCTTCTAAGGTCATTATATTAACGTAGTCTACCATCTACTGTCACTATATTACCCTGGTCTAAACTCTACTTCCATTATATTACCCTGGTATACCATCTACTGTCATTATATTACCCTGGCCTACCCTCTACTGTCATTATATTACCCCGGTCTACCATCTACTGTTATTATATTACCCTCTCTTGTCATTATATTACCATGGTCGACCATCTACTGTCATTATATTACCCTGGCCTACCCTCTACTGTCATTATATTACCCCGGTCTACCATCTACTGTTATTATATTACCCTCTACTGCCATTATATTACCATGGTCGACCATCTACTGTCATTATATTACCCTGGTCTACATCTACTGTCATTATATTACTCTGGTCTACCATCTACTGTGAATATATTACCCTGGTCTACCATTTACTGTCATTATATTACACTAGTCTACCATCTACTGTCATTATATTACCCTGGTCTACCATCTACTGTCATTATATTAACCTCTACTGTCATTATATTACCCTGGTCTACCATCTACTGTCATTATACTAACCTGGTCTACCATCTACTGTCATTATATTACCCTGGTCTTCCACCTACTGTCATTATACTAACCTGGTCTACCATCTACTGTCATTATATTACCCTGGTCTACCATCTACTGTCATTATATTACCCTCTACAGTCATTATATTACCCTGGTCTACCATCTACTGTCATTATATTACCCTGCTCTACCATCTACTGTCATTATATTACCCTGGTCTACAATCTACTGTCATTATATTACCCTGGCCTACCCTCTACTGTCATTATATTACCCTGGTCTACCATCTACTGTCATTATATTACTACCATCTACTGTCATTATATTACCCTGGTCTACCATCTACTGTCATTATATTACCCTGGTCTACCATCTACTGTCATTATATTACTGGTCTACCATCTACTGTCATTATATTAACCTGGTCTACCATCTACTGTCATTATATTACCCTGGTCTACTACTGTCATTATATTACCCTGGTCTACCATCTACTGTCATTATATTACCCTGGTCTACCATCTACTGTCATTATATTACCCTGGTCTACCATCTACTGTCATTATATTACCCTGGTCTACCATCTACTGTCATTATATTACCCTGGTCTACCATCTACTGTCATTATATTACCCTGGTCTAAATCTACTGTCATTATATTACCCTGGTCTACCATCTACTGTCATTATATTACCCTGGTCTACCATCTACTGTCATTACATTACCCTGGTCTACCCTCTACTGTCATTTTATTACCCTGGTCTACCATCTACTGTCATTATATTACCCTGGTCTACCATCTACTGTCATTATATTACCCTGGTCTACCATCTACTGTCATTATATTACCCTGGTCTACCATCTACTGTCATTATATTACCCTGGTCTACCATCTACTGTCATTATATTACCCTGGTCTAAACTCTACTGTCATTATATTACCCTGGTCTACCATCTACTGTCATTATATTACCCTGGTCTACCATCTACTGTCATTATATTACCTGGTCTACCATCTACTGTTATTATATTACCCTCTCTTGTCATTATATTACCATGGTCGTCCATCTACTGTCATTATATTACCCTGGTCTACCATCTACTGTCATTATATTACCCTGGTCTACCATCTACTGTTATTATATTACCCTCTACTGTCATTATATTACCATGGTCTACCATCTACTGTCATTATATTACCCTGGTCTACCATCTACTGTCATTATATTACTTCCTGGTCTACCATCTACTGTCATATATTACCCTGGTCTACCATCTACTGTCATTATATTACACTAGTCTACCATCTACTGTCATTATATTACCCTGGTCTACCATCTACTGTCATTATATTGCCTGGTCCATCTACTGTCATTATATTACCTGGTCTACCATCTACTGTCATTTATATTACCTGGTCTACCATCTACTGTCATTATATTATCCTGGTCTACCATCTACTGTCATTATATTACCCTGGTCTACCTTCTACTGTCATTATATTAACCTAGTCTACCATCTACTGTCATTATATTAACCTGGTCTACCATCTACTGTCATTATATTACCCTGGTCTACCATCTACTGTCATTATATTACCCTGGTCTACCATCTACTGTCATTATATTACCCTGGTCTACCATCTACTGTCATTATATTACCCTGGTCTACCATCTACTGTCATTATATTACCCTGGTCTACCATCTACTGTCATTATATACCCTGGTCTACCATCTACTGTCATTATATTACCTGGTCTACCATCTACTGTCATTATATTACCCTGGTCTACCATCTACTGTCATTATATTACCCTGGTCTACCATCTACTGTCATTATATTACCCTGGTCTACCATCTACTGTCATTATATTACCTGGTCTACCATCTACTGTCATTATATTACCCTGGTCTACCATCTACTGTCATTATATTACCCTGGTCTACCATCTACTGTCATTATATTACCCTGGTCTACCATCTACTGTCATTATATTACCCTGGTCTACCATCTACTGTCATTATATTACCTGGTCTACCTCTACTGTCATTATATTACCCTGGTCTACCATCTACTGTCATTATATTACCCTGGTCTACCATCTACTGTCATTATATTACCCTGGTCTACCATCTACTGTCATTATATTACCTGGTCTACCATCTACTGTCATTATATTACCCTGGTCTACCATCTACTGTCATTATATTACCCTGGTCTACCATCTACTGTCATTTACCCTGGTCTACCATCTACTGTCATTATATTGCCCTGGTCTACCATCTACTGTCATTATATTACCCTGGTCTACCATCTACTGTCATTATATTAACCTGGTCTACCCTCTACTGTCATTATATTACCCTGGTCTACCATCTACTGTCATTATATTACCCCTGGTCTACCATCTACTGTCATTATATTACCCTGGTCTACCATCTACTGTCATTATATTACCCTGGTCTACCATCTACTGTCATTATATTACCCTGGTCTACCATCTACTGTCATTATATTACCCTGGTCTACCATCTACTGTCATATTATATTACCCTCTACTGTCATTATATTACCCTGGTCTACCATCTACTGTCATTATATTACCCTGGTCTACCATCTACTGTCATTATATTACCCTGGTCTACCATCTACTGTCATTATATTACCCTGGTCTACCATCTACTGTCATTATATTACCTGGTCTACCATCTACTGTCATTATATTACCCTGGTCTACCATCTACTGTCATTATATTACCCTGGTCTACCATCTACTGTCATTATATTACCCTGGTCTACCATCTACTGTCATTATATTACCCTGGTCTACCTCTAATCTACTGTCATTATATTGCCTGGTCTACCATCTACTGTCATTATATTACCTGGTCTACCATCTACTGTCATTATATTACCCTGGTCTACCATCTACTGTCATTATATTAACCTGGTCTACCATCTACTGTCATTATATTACCCTCTACCATCTACTGTCATTATATTACCCTGGTCTACCATCTACTGTCATTATATTACCCTGGTCTACCATCTACTGTCATTATATTACCCTGGTCTACCATCTACTGTCATTATATTACCCTGGTCTACCTTCTGTCATTATATTACCTGGTCTACCATCTACTGTCATTATATTACCCTGGTCTAAACTCTACTTCATTATATTACCCTGGTCTACCATCTACTGTCATTATATTACCCTGGTCTACCATCTACTGTCATTATATTACCCTGGTCTACCATCTACTGTCATTATATTACCCTCTCTTGTCATTATATTACCTGGTAGACCATCTACTGTCATTATATTACCCTGGTCTACCTCTACTGTCATTATATTACCCCTGGTCTACCATCTACTGTTATTATATTACCCTCTACTGCCATTATATTACCATCTCGACCATCTACTGTCATTATATTACCCTGGTCTACATCTACTGTCATTATATTACTCTGGTCTACCATCTACTGTGAATATATTACCCTGGTCTACCATTTACTGTCATTATATTACACCTGGTCTACCATCTACTGTCATTATATTACCCTGGTCTACCATCTACTGTCATTATATTAACCTCTACTGTCATTATATTACCCTGGTCTACCATCTACTGTCATTATATTACCCTGGTCTACCATCTACTGTCATTATATTACCCTGGTCTACCCTCTACTGTCATTATATTACCCTGGTCTACCATCTACTGTCATTATATTACCCTGGTCTACCATCTACTGTCATTATATTACCTCTACTGTCATTTATATTACCCTGGTCTACCATCTACTGTCATTTATATTACCTGGTCTACCATCTACTGTCATTATATTACCCTGGTCTACCATCTACTGTCATTATATTACCTGGTCTACCATCTACTGTCATTATATTACCTGGTCTACCATCTACTGTCATTATATTACCTGGTCTACCATCTACTGTCATTATATTACTCTGGTCTACCATCTACTGTCACTATATTACCTGGTCTAAACTCTACTGCATTATATTACCCTGGTCTACCATCTACTGTCATTATATTGCCTGGTATACCCTCTACTGTCATTATATTACCTGGTCTACCATCTACTGTCATAATATTAAGCACCTGGTCTACCATCTACTGTCATTATATTACCCTGGTCTACCACCTACTGTCATTATACTACCTGGTCTACCATCTACTGTCATTATATTACCCTGGTCTACCATCTATTGTCATTATATTACCCTGGTCTACCATCTACTGTCATTATATTACCTGGTCTACCATCTACTGTCATTATATTACCCTCTACAGTCATTATATTACCCTGGTCTATCATCTACTGTCATTATATTACCCTGCTCTACCATCTACTGTCATTTATATTACCCTGGTCTACAATCTGCTGTCGTTATATTGCCTGGCCTACCCTCTGCTGTCATTTATATTGCCTGGTCTGCCATCTACTGTCATTTATATTACCCTCTACTGTCATTATATTACCCTGGTCTACCATCTACTGTCATTATATTACCCTGGTCAGCCATCTACTGTCATTATATTACCCTGGTCTACCATCTACTGTCATTATATTACCTGGTCTACCTTCTAAGGTCATTATGTTACGTAGTCTATCATCTACTGTCATTATATTGCCCTGGTCTACCTTCTCTGTTATTATATTAACCTGGTCTGCCATCTACTGTATATTACCCTGGTCTACAATCTACTGTCATTTATATTGCCTGGTCTACCATCTACTGCCATTATATTACCCTGGTCTACCATCTACTGTTATTATATTACCCTGGTATACCATCTACTGTCATTATATTGACCTGGTCTACCATCTACTGTCATTATATTAACCCTGGTCTACCATCTACTGTCAATATATTACCCTGGTCTACCATCTACTGTCATTATATTACCCTGGCCTACCCTCTACTCTCATTATATTACCCTGGTCTACCATCTACTGTCATTATATTACCCTCTACTGTCATTATATTACCCTGGTCTACCATCTACTGTCATTATATTACCCTGGTCTACCCTCTACTGTCATTATATTACCCTGGTCTACCATCTACTGTCATTATATTACCCTGGTCTACCCTCTACT